>NC_053447.1:38357202-38650103 GCF_007990345.1 Gossypium hirsutum
CTAACACTGTTACTTTTTTGTTGGCATGGCAGTGCTAGCCACTCGTTTCTTTTTCTTTTCTTTCTCGTTTTCTCTCTTTTTACTTTTCTTCCTTATTTTTTCCTACCCTAACTGCCCTGCTTTTACATCGATGGCCAACAACCAACAACGACCACCGTCCGACCTTCTTTGGTATGCTAATACTGCTAATGAGATTAATGTTGCGTTGAAATTGAAGTTTGCTTGGAGATCTTAAGATTTGAGTTTTAAGGTGGAAAATGAATGGTGTTGGTGAAAAAGAAAAATAAGAACGAATCTGAATAAGAAGAAAAAAAGTTTTTTTACCCAAATAATATGAAATAATAAAATAAATATTGAAATAGAATAAGCACCCCATTATTTACGTATCTATACAAATTCAATAGTGCACCACAAGTGCTGCTTGAGCAATCAGCGGCACCCCCTCTCCCCTGTACTAATCATTGCTTCAATCATCAAATTTTATAAAAAAAAATATTTTTTTAGGTGCCGCCTGAGCAATCGACAACACTAATATTTGACACTAAAAAATACACGGCATTTTTATATGTTTAAAATGGAAAAAAATTATTTTTTACTGGTTCTTCCATGTAGGTAGCACCCTAATATTTTATCATAAAATATTTTTTAAAGCTAAAAAAAAGTTAAAATTTTAGTAGGTATTGGAACCCGGACCTGTGACCAATGAGTCACATCGGTGGCAGGCTGTTAGGCCAGTGCCGTCGATCTTCCACCGATGTGACCCATTGGTCACGGTTCTAGGTTCCAATACCCGATAAAATTTAAGCTTTAATAAAAAATTTATATTATTATATTATTTTTATTATTATAAAAGGAATTGGTTTGGTCCCCAAACCCCCACATATATCAATTTAAAGAAAAAAAAAATCAAGAGCTCCTACTAAAGGTCCCCCACCCGAAAAATCAAAAGGAAGGTATGTTTTATTTTGATTTTTAGTATAATTAATTAAATTAGAAATAGTTTAGTATTAAGACATGTTATTTTGTTAAAAGGTTAGTACTAATTATCCTAGGGAAAATCAAAAGAAAGGTATATTTTATTTTATTAGTATAATTAGTTATCTTAGTAGTAGTTTAATATTAAGGCATTTAAATTTTTTTTTTGTAATAATATGTTAACTTTGAAAATAATGAGAATTGTGTTAGTTTAGATATTAGTAATAGTATGTTTTTTTAAAAGAAAATAGAATGGTGTATGCCTATTTTGTAGTGTATTTTTTTTTAAGATAGGTTTGGTAGTGCATGTTTATTTTAGTAGAATTATTAGAATTGTTAGAATTTTGTATTAAGATAGATTTATGTTGAAAGCAATATTAAGATTGCTTGACTACTGTATTTTTTTAATTTTAATAATAATTTGTATATTTTAAGATATAAAAGTGAACATTATGTGTTTGTTTGAGTAATTAGATTTTTGTTGATTACAAAAATGGGCTTAAAAAATAGTTGTCACTATTTTTATATTTTTTATTTGTTAAGTCGATGATTAAAATTTTAATTATATGTGCAGATATCGAAATGGATTTAATTGCTGCAGAAGAGCACACAGCAAGGATGATCCATTTGCCGGTAAGACAATGTTCTAATGTTGCACGTAACTTTTAATTTAATTGTGAGATCCTACGATGCTCTGCTATGACTTGCTTGGATGCTCTCTCGGTGATAGGACAGTTAAATTTACGGGTTTAAAGATGAAGGTAAATTTTGAAACATTATCGAATTATGCGATTGAAAGGGAGAAGATACAGGCTGCTCGAGCCTATATACTACAACTTATAGGGTGTACTTATGTTGGATTCCAATAATAATAAAGTCCACTTGATGTACCTGCCCTTTCTAATTGATTTGCAAGGTGCCTGTTCCTACAATTGGGGTTCAGCAGTACTTGCAATGCTGTATCGTGAGCTTTGTCAACATAGGTGGTTGCTTGATACTACTACAATACTGGGCGCTATACAGGATATCATTTTTGGCATCAGTAGGTCACCAAGTACATGTGTTCCTACTTGTGAATGGGTAAAAACAATTGAAACCTGGATCAAGATTTCTAGAACCGTTCTTGCATTTCGAAAATAAATACCGATACAAAAATGGTGGGCATGTCTTTAGCCACTGCCAATCTGCAGTTGCAGATGGTTTTTGAATCAAGCTTGTGGTGGTCCTGCATCATATGTGCAAAATTGCATGCATTAAGCCCAACATATTTTCATATCTCCCACTGTTGGGACCATTAGATAAATGCAGCTCGTACTTGCCACCTGTACCCTTTTGCCAACTTTCAACACTCACCAATATAGATCGTTGGATTAGAGCCAACCACCCTCTAGTTGACAGACACCTTCATACTATAACGCTTGATGACATTGGCACACTCGTCTTTGCTAATGAATCTTTGACCCACGAACAACTCTTCCGATTCAGGATCTGCTAACATTAGGTAAACTGGTATTATGTCCGGGTATTGTAATAGCCGGTTTTTAATGGTGTCGAAAATAGTGGTTCGAGACACCAAATCCGGTGAGTAAGCTCGTAAATTTTATTATTTAATATTTACAAGTCAAATATAGTTTTAGAAAGATTTTTGAATTAATAATTTATGTCTATAATGAATTATTACGTTCGAGTGATAAAACCTTAGTTCAAGTGGTTTTAGAAAATGAGGTAACGGGACCTCATTTCTATAAAATGAGTCATAAATATTTTTATAAATATTTACGGAGTGTCAATAAGATGGTATTAAAGTTTCGTTGAAAATTTTAACGTTTTGATAGTTAATTAATTAAAAAGGACTAAATTGAAAAAGGTACAAAATTTGTTAATTATAAGAAATAAGTGATTAAATGACCTAATTAATAAACAAGGGAGGACTTAAGGAATAAATATGCGTAAAATATATTGATGAGGTGGCATAAGAGAAAAAAATAATAAAACAAAGCCATTCAATGTCAAAATTGTAATTTTGGTGAAATTTAAAAATAAAACAAATTGAAAAAGGTTTCTAGATACTTTCTTCTTCAAATTTTGGTTCAAAATAGAGAAAGGAGTGCTCCTTAAGCTGGTTCTTCAATTTTGCTTCATGTGAGTTCAATTCTTACCCGTTTCTTGTAATTTTTATGTTTTTGAGATTGTTACAATTAGGTCCAACTAAACCTTACCCTTTTTTATTTTGTTAAAGATTTTGGATGTTTCCACTGATGAATCTATATGATTCTTGATGTTAAATGATGAATTTTAGATATTACTTGTTAATTAAAGTATTTTATTAAGTGATTTTTGATGAATTTTCCGATTAAGGATTAAATTATTTAAATAGTAAAAATACATAGGTTTGTTGTGAAATTATTGCAAAAATGGGCTGTATTGAATTCCATGAATATTTTTATATCTTGTTTTTGTATTAAAAATGGTTAATTTGCATGTTTTGAGCTTAAGGACTAAATTGAATAAAAGTAAAACTTTAGGGGTAATTTTTTAAAAATGTCAAAAAAGATCAAATTACATGAAATGAATTGTTTTATTGTCTAAATTAATATAATGAATGAAATTATTAATTTAGATCATGATCGGGTGGAAAATTAAGAAAATAAAAAATTACCAAAATGCCCCTGAAACTTAATATTTCTACAATTCAGCTAGGTAAGTTCGTGTAACTAAATTGTGTATATTTATATGTTTGAATTTAATGTTGTATATGTGAATTGTATAAATGCCATATATATATGAAATTGATCACATATTCGACAATGCCCGATAAATAATAAGTCATGTTTGGATAAATGAGACTCGATGGATACAAGGTTCTCGAATTGTTTGTGGTCCTGCATGTATTGCGAACACACCACAACTCGAAAGAGCGTCCCATTATTAGCTCTCATGAGCTTCCCGATATATGGTTCTTGCGAGCTTCCCGTTAATAGCTCTTCGGAGCATCCCAATTGGTTGTGGTCTTACATGTGTTGTGGACACACCGCAGCTCTTATAAGAGTCCCAATATATGGCTCTTCGAAGCTTCCCGATTAAAGACTCTTTCATGATCATCCCGATTAATTGACTTTTTGGAGCTTCCCGATATTGGCTCATTTGAACCTTCCTATTATTGGCTCGTATGAGCTTCCTATTAATGGCTCTCCGGAGCTTCCGGTTACATGGCTCACATGAGCTTCCAGTTATGTGGCTCGAAAGAGCTTCTTATTTATGTGCTCGTATGAGCATTCCCGAATATAAATTTACGAATTACAGATTTGTACACTTTGTGTGTACTATCCATGTATCCATCGATATTTTAAATGATTCAATGGGCAAAATCTTGACATGAGAAAATATAAGCACGAAATGAATTATTACCCGTATATGCCTGAAATACATGAAACTGATATTACATGACATGTTGAAATATGAAATGGAAGATACATGTGTATGAAACTTTCCTGATGACTAAGTACATTAGTAATTACCAACTATTACCGGAATATATATGTATACGAAATACATGGAAATGATGTTACATGGTATATTGAAATAAAGAAATGAATTATATGTATATTTATAAAGAAATAGTAAGAGAATGATATGCATCATGATATGTACATATGTGAATATCTTGTAGATGTTGATATAAGGAAATTATGTAAATTGAGACGAGTAATAACCTCAAGTGTGACATGTTGAGAAAATAAGTTTATCAATGTTGATTTATATGGAATATGTGAAAGTACACTGACAAGTATTGTTGTTGATGCTTAGACAAGTGCCAAGCTATTGATTGAAGGGTAATATGTTTATTTACATGATGCATTTAAATGGTACGTACTCAAGAGAAAATATGCAAGTGCTCATGAAATAGTGGTAAGGTTTAAATTGTGCAATTAGTTACGAAATGACTTATAATAAGGTTAATTCGAGAAAGACTACGCTAAATGCACTAACTTGTGGCTATGGTTGAATATTATGCTTATGGCTTGTGTGTTATACACATGGAATGAGTGTGAAAAGTAAAGAAAAGCAAATGAAGATAAAGAAATTTAGAAGAGTTTAAAGTTGATTAAAATCCTACTATGCTAGGATAACATGTAAAAGTGATATTGTGGATTTATTCATCTTGTGAGTAGATGGATATCGCTTCATTAGTATCGTGGTATCTATAACATCCCGTTTTTGGGCCTAGTCGGAACAATGGTTTCGGGACCACAAATTCGATGAGGAAAAATTTATTTTTCTTATATTTTTATGGTCTACAATTTCGCAAAATGATTTTGTGAAAATTTCGTTCAAAAAGTTCGACTTTTGTGCACTCAATTTAGTCAAAAGGACTAAATTGTAAAAAGTGCAAAAGTTGAGTTCTACATGTTAGTGGTGTCCAATTGTTATGAAATTTTAAATTGGAGGTCCTTATATGGTAATTAGACCATTGGTTAATTTGGTAGACAAAAATGGACATGGTTAGACATGTTTCCAAAGTTTATCATTAAGGGCATTTTGGTCATTTAGTTATTAAAATGAATTAAAAACAAAATTAAAAGCCAATTTTTGTCGATCTTCAACCCCATGGCCAAATTTCACAAGGGGAAACCATGACTAGAGTTTTTCAAGCTTCCAAGCTCGATTGTAAGTTTGTTCTAGCCCCGTTTTTAATGTTCTTTACGTTTTTAGAATCCCGGTAGCTTAATTTAACTTATTCTAGCAATAATTTAACCTAGGGTTCATATTTGGAAAAATACCCATAGGTGAAATATGTTTATTTTGATGTTTTATGGTAGAATATGGAACTATAAATTATGTTAAACAACTTTGCTAGTCGATTTTAAGTGAAAACGAGTATATTGACATAATCGGCAAAAATACCTAATGCTTATAAGTAAGTGTTAGAGTAAGAATTTGATGTTTTCATAGAAGGGAAAAATGTTCAGCATGTTATAAAACATAAGAATAAGAGATGAAGTTTAATTTTCGAGTTTTGGGGCAAAAGTGTAATTATGTAAAAGTTTAGGGTCAAAATCATAATTTTGTCAAAGTTAGAGTCGAGGACTGTTTTGATGATTTTGGGTATTAAATAAGCTATATTTTCAATTATAGATCACGAAGAATGAAATCCGGAGCGAGACCGGGGAAAGAAAAAGATTGAGGACTAAAGTGTTACATTTGATCACATTTTTGTACTGAGGTAAGTTTACGGTAAATAAATGCAATATTTTGATAATTATTATTAATGCTGTTATTTTTCAGAAATTATGTATTTATTTCATGAAAATATCTAATGTTAACTCAAGTATGAGACGACAGAGAATCAGTGTTAAAAGTCCCCGTTGAAACATAAGGAATGTATTGGATGCAAATGTCATGACATTTGGGTAAAGAGGTCCCATGTAAGACCATGTTTGGGACATGGCGTTGGCATCGAGATGAGAGGTCCCATGTAAGACCATGTCTGGGACGTGGCGTTGGTACCAAGATGAGAGGTCCCCCGTAAGACCATGTCTGGGACATGGCATGGGCACCTATATGAGAACTCTCATGTAAGTCCATATCTAGGATATGGCATTGGCAGTACAAGAAACATCCCATGTAAGAATATGTCTGGGACATAGCTTTGGCATGTTATATTCAGACAGGAGACCCGAGTATCCTTAGTATTCCAAGTGATTCAACGGGCTAGTAAATAGACGATGTTACATGAAAGTTCAGGTAAAAGCCTAATAGACAAGTTCAGGTGAGTTAATAAGATTAAGAGTATCTCAGTTATCAATTGAGAAAAGAAATTTCAGCAACAGATGAGTAAGTTAAGCAAGCAAGTAAGTAAACGAGTAAGAGAGTAAGTAAAGAAGAAAGTAAAGATCTTAATGCTTAATAAAAATTTATGAATATAATTGTTTATGATAAATGTTGTTATTTATTTACTTGTAAACTTACTAAGCTTTATGCTTACTTCTTTTATTTCTTTTTCTTTCATATAGTATTATCAAGCATAGTCGAGATTTTGAAGACGTCGGTGAGCGTTCACACTATCAACCACCACAACTCGGTATTTTAAGACGAGAAATATTTTGAGCTATGGCATGTATAGGGACTTGGTCATTTCGATTGTATATTCTTAATGTAATAGGCCCAATTTGCCCGGGCCTAAAGACACAAATAAAATAAACCAAATCAAGAAAATTAAAAATCCAAATGTCCATTTGCAAATAGCCCAACCTAACCAGCCCAAACCTAAACCTAATTAACCTAGCCTAGCTAATGTGCAAACAAAGAAACCCTAGTCTACTTCAGCAGCCGTTGTTGCCCCAGCCACGCACACCTCCGTACACGCCTCCACATCCACTGCTCTGTACACCTGCCAACACAAATGAACACAACACAGCAAAAAGAAAAGGACAATATATTGTATTTTATTTTGATTTTATTTTCCTTTTTCGGCTATAAAATAAAAGGAAGAACCTTTTTAGTTTTTTTATGGATACTGAATGAAAAAAAAAGAAAAAGAAATCGACTATCAGTGTTTTTGAAGGTGATTCTCAGAATTTTTTTCTTTCATTTTTCCTTCATTGTTTCGTTTTTTATGCGAAAATAATAAAAGAGAAAAGAGAGAGGTGTGAGTGATTTAACTTTCGTCGAGGGCGCCATCTAAACCTCTGCTTGCACCGTCCCAAATCAGAGTTGAAAGTAGAGGGTCTAGAGTCTGTGCGGCGGCGAGAAAAAACCCAGAAGTGGCTACTAGTTTTAGGGTTTAAAAAGGGCTATTTAAAGTGGGAAAAATGGCACCGTTTAGGGCTTGTGTCAATGGCTCTAAAACGGTGCCGTATTGAGCCATACCCGATGACCCGACCCAAATGCGGCTAGATCCGCGCATTTTGGCAAGGGGAGGGATATTTGCTCATCAAGTCCTTTTGCTTTTGTGTCGTAGTTCAATCTATTTTTTTTTGTTACTTTAATTTTGGTCATACAATTTTCTGCTAATTGCATTTCGATCCCTATTGGAACGCAGCATTTTGGAGGGCAGGGATTAATTTCCCTTTTGACCCCTTTCTGTTATGCGCGTGTTCAATGGGGTTTGCAACTTTGTATTTATTTCGAATTGGCTCTCAAATTTCAATTTTGATTTCAAAATTAGTCTTTCTGTTTTTTTTTACTGTTATTATTATTATTATTTCTTTATATTTGAGATTATGTCTTAATTCTAACTTGGTCTTTAATAGCATAATTTTAAATCGAATTAGTACATATTTTAATATATTTATTTATAGCCTATTTTAATACTTAGGGTCCGTTTGATTGGTGTAAAATGTTTTCCGGAAAACATTTTCTGAAATTTCCAGTGTTTGATTTGTGGAAAATGAATTCCATAGGAAAATATTTTACAAACACGGGTAAAATCCAAAGCTTTTTTTTGGAAATTGTCTTACCCATTTCTCTACCGTAAGACATTTTCCATTTCTCCTTTCTCTTCTTCAACCTTTTTCAACTCCGGAGAGGATTTTAGCTGATTCGCCACGACTTCCCAATGCGTCCAATGGAAATGTACGAGCTCCCATGTCGTCTTCAACTTTAACGCCACCGGAGAGGGAAAAATCAGATGGCCGAAGCTTGCGATCTCCTTCGTTGTCTCCGATGTCGATCCCGAACCCAAATAACTTGAAACTGCAAGTACTGTTGGCGGGAGTAGTATCTATAATTATGAGAATAACAGTGAGTTAGGGGGTTCTGAAGAGGGTTTTTTGAGTGGTAATGAGGAGTTCGAGACTGGTTCAGAGAAGGATAGGCCTTTAGATGGAGACACAGATGAGGGAATTGAATTGGGTGGTGAAAATAATGGTGGGGTTAGTGAAAGGTACAAAATTTATGTGGCTAACAAAGATGATGATGATTTGGATAGCTTGGAGAATTCAATGGCGGATGAGGAAGAGAGCGGTGGTGTTGATGTTCCTGTTGCTCAGGTGTCAATGGATGATGAAGTGTTATTCTCACAACTTAGCACCAAAACTTTTAGTTTAAAAGTGGAATCAAAATAAGGTATGGGATATCAGTATTCAATCCATTTCTTTTATTACTTAAAATTAACTAGGGTCTTTGTTAAAGGTTTTTTTTTTGTTTTGGGGGGTGATTTTGTTTTCCCAAATCACCGAGTTTCATGGTTTGTTGCTTTGTTTCTCGGTATTTATTTTTCTTCTTATATATGATGCAAATTGAATGCATTTGAGGTCTAAAATGAGTTTTTTTTAGCTGAATTTTTAGTACCAAGTTTTCTTTGAGATAACATGTATGTTGTTGTAAAAGGTATAATATTTATGTTCACGCATGTTTGAAAGTAATTGTCTTTTCTTCTTTAAACCCTGCCTTTTTATGTTCTTATCCTTGAAATCTTCACTCTTTTAGGGAAATATAAAACAATTTCATAGTTTCATATTAAATAATGAATGTTTGTTTTGTTTCATTGCAGAAAAACTTCGTGTTCTTTTAATTTCACTTACAACTTTTAGTTCTATGTTAGCAGCATAGTGATGGTTTGATTCTGCAATTTTTTTTCTTTGTTTTACTGAAAAAGCTTTATCTGCATGAATCTATTAGATGCTTTCTGTCCTTTTAATGAATGAGCTACTTTTTTTTCCCTTTCAAGTTCCTATATAAACCTTTTTCATGTTAATTCCTTGCTGATATTTGTTTATGAAACATATTTTACCTAAAGATTGAAATAAATTTTTTTATATATCTTGCATCATCCTGCCTGCCTACTATTTCATTCATACAATCTTCTTTGCCAGCTATGTTACGCATGAAATCAATCTATATTTTTACTCTAGGGGCTGAAAACTTGTACTGGTGTCCATCTTATGCATGGCAGACGTGTTAGGTTATTAACACATGTAGGATCTTTCCTGTTTTATGCTATGTACCATTTTATTGTTATCATCATTAGTCGGATTAAGAAGATTTGAACTCCTTTTCCTTTCCATTTGATGCATCTTTTTTCTTGTTTGATTTCATCTGATATAAAAGAAAAGCTGGTGTTACTTGATTTCTCCATCATAAAATACAGCTAATGCCTTTTGTTGACCTTCTATGCAGAATTCATCCGGTTCTTCTCTCTGATGTGTTATTTGTGCCAAGCAGTAGTTGTTGGAAATTGTTGGGTGATTTAACTTATTCATAATAACAGTGCTATCGGTTAAATACACAGAAAGGTTTTGCAGTGCTTCGTTGTTGTCTTTTGACTCGTAGAATTAAATAAAAGAAACTTCTGCAATGCAAATGTCTCAGAAACATAAAATTACAGGCAAGTGCATTGATTGGCCCGTGCAAGAGCTGGAGTCCTATTGTTGGCCTCCCAACCAGAGCTTAGAGCCATACCAGTCAAGTTCTGATGATGGCAGCAATAGTGTGCAACATTCAGTTCCTAACCTGGAGCGATACTGCACCCTTGATTCATCGTCCAGTATGCAGAATTCTTCTTCGACAGCCAGTTTTTCACCCGATGGCAGTCCTGTTTCGCAGCAAAACTACACTTATCCATTGGACCTTCATCATTCCCCGGAAAATACGTGTGCTACACTAGCAAGTGGTTCTTGTGTAATAGACAATGAAAATGACTTGGGGCTTATGGTGAGACAATGAAGTAGTTTGTTACGATTTTGGACCTGTGTTTAACAATTCACAGTAGTTCAAATTTAGATGCTACTTTCGAAGCATGTTCCCTTTTAAGGTATATTATGCACTTGGACAATGTTGTTACTATGTGGTGTACTACTAATTATGTATTTGGATAATATTATTAATTTCTAGTACTCATTGTGGTTTCGAAGCAATTTATAATTATTCAATACTTGTTTTTTGACACAATTACAAATAATTTATTTGATATTAGTTTTTTTCAATTTAACGATTAATATTGTAGCTTAATAATTGAGTATTATTATAAATAAATCATTGCAATATATGTAAAAATAATTTAAAATATAAAAAATTATTAATATATATTAATATATGTAAAAAAAACTTTTCCAGAAAATATTTTCAGGAAATCTGCCAAACAGTAGAAAATATTTTACACAGATTCAATCAAACACCAGAAAATATTTTCTGGTAAATCATTTTACAGAAAAGTAAAACATTTTCCAGAAATCATTTTACGGAAAACATTTTACTGGCAATCAAACGGACCCTTAGTTTGACATTACTTTTAAACTTATTATTAATATAATTTTAAGATGTAGTATGCTATTATTTTTAAATTATCATTAACATGTTTTAAATTTATCATGCATTGTTTTTTAGTCTATTATATACTTTTATTTTCAAACTTAACATGTTATTATTTGATTCATTATTTATTAATATATATATTTATAAGAATTTGATATAATTTGTATATATTGTACTGTTTTGTTTTAGGTTATATCTTAAAATTCATTTTTGTATATCTATATGCTAAATGTTTGCATAATAATTTTTCTTTTTAAATACTATTATTCAATGATGTTATTTTTCTCCTTTAAGTCTATATGGAAGTCATGTATATAATTTATTGTAAAATTTTTTTATATAGAATATATTGATTATATTGTTTTTTTGTCTTAGTATACCTTTCAAAATAGATGATAGATTTATTTAGATTTCGAGTTTTGATATTGTTATTTGTATAATGTGATTAAAATCATTGTTGCTATTCTTATTTGCATTTATCTATTGCTCATTCAACTATCTTTTACATCATACATCGACATTCAATCATATTACATTTGTTTTAAAAATGGTGTTTCATTGAAGCATTCAAATCATTTTATTTTCATAAATTTTTAAAAGCGCTCGGTTTTCACGATTCTCGAGAAGATTGAGCCCTAACTTACTAGGCTTCAATTCTTTACGATGAATTTAGATAGCCAAGTATTTATTTTGCAATAAAACCATACAAATCTTAAATAAAAGTTTTTCGGGATTTCAAAATGTTGGATCCTAACTCATTGGATATGACATTTTGCTACCTCGAATTAAGGATTTTAAAAATAAAGGCAATATTTGGTATTTAGGAATTTTGAGAAATTGAACCCAAACTTACTTGGTTTTGATTTTTCATTTGACCCAAATAACCAAATATCCTTCTCAAAATGCTTGGGTTTTAAAAGTCAAAAGATAAACTTAATTTTGAAGATTAAAAATGTTGCACCCTAACTCACTGGGTATGACGTTTTATTTCTTTGAAATAAGAGTGTTTTATTTTTCAATTTATTCAAGTTAAAAGGATCGTATTTTAAAATCTTTTCAAAATTTTGACACTAAGATATTAAACAATCAATTCGGTACCAATTTTGGGCGTTACGAGGGTGCTAACCCTTCCTCGTGCGTAACCGACTCCCGAACTTGTTTTCTCAAATTTCGCAGACCAAAATCGTTTTTAAGGTGAGCCGATCACATCCCAATAAAGGATCGGTGGCGACTCTAATTTTCATTTTTAAAAGTCGATTTTCATTTTTCAAAAAAAGCAGTTTCAACACTTAAGATATGACCAAAAGATGATATGTAAATAGTTGATGATGAATAGTTATTAAAATGGCTAAGTATGAAGGTGTTTGTTGTTATAAATGTCTAGCTACTAAATTATGCATAGAAATCATGAAAAAGTAAAAATTGGTAGTAAATCAGTTTTGAGACAGCAGTAATGACGTGATTTTGAAAAATCACCAAGGATAGTAGAAAATGAATTAGAGAGTGGATGCGATATAGAATTAAAACTTATTGAGTCTATTTTCATAGAAAAATAATGATGTAGACAAAGGAATTATGTATTATGAGAAATTTTCATTTTAGTTGGACAAGGTCAAAGTGGTTTTCAGAATCCCCTATTCTGACTTTGGAAAATCATTAAAAATTGTAAAAAAATATTTATGAGTTTTAATTTATATGTATAGATTTCTTATTGAGTATATTTTCTGTAAAAACAAGTTATAACACTATATGAAGTCTTTACAATAAGATAATTTAATTTTAGTGAAGAGAGGTCAGGATAGTCGATCAGTGAAATAGGGGAGTCTTTAACTAATAAACTGTACTAATTGGTTAAACCAAAAATTCTGAAAATTTTATGGTAAAAATATATATGAGTCTAGTTTCAGGGAAAATTTACAGATCTAAATTTATTATTTTTTAGCTCGAGTTATAATTAATTTAGTGACTGCTGTGCAGGTGGATAGCCTTATTATGAACAGTGAAATAACTTTTAAAAGTAAATTTTTATGCCACGAATTTTTAAGTTAAGTCAAGTAACGCCTCATGCTCGACTCCGACAACGGTCTCCGGTAAGGGGTGTTACAATATCATTATTATATTATTAAAAATATGAATAAATTTCATATTTGAAATGAATTGATATGATTAAAGTTTATACGAGTTTACTAAACATTCATTGCTTACGTAGTTGCTTTCCTCTACTTTCCAGATTATTGGAAGCTCGATCGGGTTGGAAGCTTTTCGAAAATATATCACACTATCCATCGATTCTATAAGTACTTTCGGATGTTTTGATTTTGGTTATAATGGCATGTATAGGTATTCTAGTTAATGTTGGCCTATATGTGTTTTGTTAAAATTAGTCATTTATTTGACTTATATGGTTGATGTGTGATTTGGTTTATGATTGTATGGTAAAAAGGTAAAATATTAGCTAAAAGTGCATTTATATACATGTGTTTTGGATGTGATGAATTGATTAGGAATCGGTACCTTAATATATAAGGTATACATATATTTAAATATATTAGTATTTAAAATACAGTTTGACACCAGATGCTATGTTTTGGTAGGTAAGTGACTTGGTTTGAAATAATGCAAATTAGCTTGGTAAACCTTGGGTACAATTATGCAAATAAGTTAGTTATACATATGAATATACTGAATACATGAACACACATGTTATAATCTGTCATCTGAGGTGCCTAGAGGAATATTGGTTGTATGTGAAGATATTATATATTTAAGGCTTGATTTTGACTTGTTTTGGACGCTTAGTTATGGCTTATAGATATGCATAATGATGATTATAGGTTGACGCCAAATTAGGTGAGAAAAATGGCTTGTAAAATGGCCTATTCTCATCCATACGGGCAAAGACAGGGTGTGTGTCTCAGTCGTGTGTCCCCTGTATTTTTAAAACAGAGCAAACCAGAATGTTCACACGGCCTAGCACACGAACATGTGGCTTGGCTGTGTGACCCCTGCACCTTAATAATACAAGTTAGTATGCTCACGTGGCCTGGCACACGGGCGTATGGCTTGGTCGTGTGACCTAAGTCAGAGAGCTCACATGTTTGGACACGAGTTGGGACAAGGCCATATGTCCCTATTTCAAATGTCCACACGGCCTTAGACACAGGTGTGTCTTTTGACCGTGTGAGACACACGGCCTGACCACACAGGCATGTGTCCCCTGCACCTTGGAAAAATTTAAATGTTTTCTGAAAAATTTTCTGAGTACCCGATTAAGTCCCGACTTGGTTCTAATGTATATTTTGGGCCTTGAGAGCTCGTATAAGGAACTTCAAGCTTGATCTTGATTAATTTCTGACATGAACGCTAAATGAAAAGAAATGTCTTTTAATTAATCTATAAATTTTGGTAGTACTCCGTAACCCTATTTTGACGCCAAATACGGGTTAAGGGTGTTACGGGTACTCAGGGAACTCGAAAGCATACGCCGCATCGGGATCAATGATTGAGATATGGGTCCCAGTATCATTGCATATGATGATGCCATGACTCGGGTTTCCGACCGAATGGGCATGATCATTTCCATCATCCATTCATTCGTTGTCGATATTATCTTGGACATCGTTTAAATCGGGGTCACTAAAATCTTCACCTTCGTGATCAGAAAAACCATTATTATCGGATCCATCTTCACCAAGTGCATCAATTTCAATAACAATTGGATGTATCTGTAATCCACCACCATAGTGATCTGAGCATCCAATGTTGAGATCAATGTCAAAACAGCGCATAGGCGACCTCCTATCGACAAACTCTCTAGGAACCTCTATACGTGGCGGGTCTTCAACTCCATATTGTTGACTGAACTGGGTTACATTTTCAACAACCTCCGCATCTACTAACTCAACAAAGAACTAAATCGATTTAGTGTTCACCCTTCTTGTTAGTCAATACAATGCGACCATCGTCTCAACATTGTCATCATCTAGAAGTTCCATCTCGGTAAATTTGATAGGATTTGAAAAAACTGGAAATTTATAGAATAGTTTCATCATCCTCCTTGTAACACTCCTAACCCATATCCGTTGCCAGAATAGGGTTACGGAGCATTACCAAAATTTCATAGATCAAATACAGACATTTCATCTCGTTTAATATTCATATAAGAAACCAATCAAAATCAATCATATTGTCCCTCATATGAGCCCTCGAGGACCAAAATACACATTAGAAACAAGTCGGGACTAAATCGGGTATTCAAAAAAATTTTCGAAAAACATCAAAATTTTTCCAAGGTGTAGGGGTAACACGCTCGTGTGGTCAGGCTGTGTGTCTCACACAGTCAAAAGGCACGGGCGTGACTCAGGCCGTGTGGGTATTCAAATTAGGGACACACGACTGTGTCCCGGCCCGTGTACAAATTAGGGAGCTTTCTGACTTGGGTCACACGGCCAAGCCACACACCCGTGTGCTAGGCCGTGTGAGCATACTGACTTGCATTAAAGAGGTGTAGGGGTCACACGGCCAAGCCACACGCTCGTGTGTTAGGCCATGTGAATATTTTGAGCATTCTGTTTTGCAATTGTAAAGATGCAAGGGACACATTGCCAAATAACACGCCCGTGGGCTAGGCCGTGTGTCACACACTGTTGAGGCATACGTCCGTGCCTCTGACCGTATGGACGAAAATAGGTCATTTCCAAGCCACATTTCTCACCCAAAATTTGGCATCAACCTAACCAAACATTTTTGGCATTAACAAGCTATGTCAAAGTATTCAAATTAAACCAAAACCAAATTTTATACTTAACATATTACTACAACCATTCAAGAATCCTTACTTACCAATTTGACCAAATTCATATATATACACATTTGTACCTAATTTACCAACTTAAACCAACCATCAACTTTTTTATAAATTATCCATCATTCAATCATACTACAACACATTAAACATGATAAGGCCACTTATATACACATCAAAACATGTCCATCAAAAGCCATTCCAATGGCTAGTTACAACCAAAACATTTCCATGCCAACATTGGCTAATTAACCTATACATGCCATTATAACAAAAATTAATTTACTATTTATACCGAAATGAGATGATGGATAGTGTGAGATATCTCCGCCAAGCTTTCAACCCAACGAGCTTCTGAATTACTATAAAATAGAGAAAATAAAACAGAGTAAGCATTTAATACTTAGTAAGCTCGTATAACATGGAATTTAACTTACCATTTAATCGCATTAAAAGTAAGCATTCTAGGAATATTCAATTCAAATTGGCCAAAAGCCCTAACACATATCCTCATCAACCATGTTAGTCATGCATTTCATATGAATATCAAGAAACATGTATGCTCTCAATAATAATCAAATTTCCATGTACATATAAGTTCCACATCATGAGTCCATATAACATGTACAAATCATATCCATGTATTTCAAGTATATTTCCATAATAATTTGTCTCAAATTTAGATTGTCTCATATCAGAACTTTGCCCGTTGAATCATTCATTATTTGATGGATACATGGGTAGTACACACAAAGTGTATAATTCTGTAATCCGTCAATTCATGTACATGCATGTTTATTCAAGCATGTAAACGGGAAGCTCTTCTGAGACATATCACAGAAAGCTCATGTGAACCATGTAACGGTAAGCTCATAAAAGACATAATCAGGAAGCTCATGTAAGCCAATATCGGGAAGATCCGAAGAGCCATTAATTTGGAAGCTCATGAGAACCATTTATCGGGAAGCTCTGGAGAGCTAATTATCAGGAAGCTCATACGAGCCATAAACGGAAAGCTCAAGAGAGCCATTAATCGGGAAGCTCTTGAGAGCCATATAATGATATGCTCATGAGAGATAAATATAGGGACGCCCCTGTGAGTTGTGGTGTGTCCGTAACACATGCAAGACCACAAGCAATCGGGAACCCTTAATGACAATGTCATTTGTATCCATCGAATCTTCAATGTTCAAACGGTATTCTATAATTGTCGGATATGTGATCATTACTTATACTTGGCGACTTTACACATTCCACATACATAACATTCAATTCAAACATATAAATATATAATTTAATTACACGAACTTACCTTGGCAAGCATACTTAGATTTTTAAGCTACTAATTCGTCACTTTCTCTTTTCCTCAATCCAACTCCGTTTTGTGTCTATCCGGATCTAGAAAAATGAATTTAACTCAATTTAATACAATTTTATTCAATTCAGTCCAATATACATCTTTGAAAAAATTACCATTTTGCCTTTAAACTTTTGATTGATTTCAATTTTATCCATAGGCTCAGAAAATGAAATTCATACAATGTAATCCTTATTCCAAGCCTAGCCAATTTTCATGTATATCAATAGCCTCCCATGTATTTCATAAAATTTAGAATTTCTCCATGAATTCTCCATCTTTATAATTTAATCCCTAAATCATAATTTCATCAAAATTCTCTTTATAAAAGTTGTTTATCTATCAACAGCGTTTCATTTTCTACCATAAAACTCCCAAATCCATACATATTCATCCATGGAAAATCCCTAATACTTTGATAGTTTTACAAATTAATCCCCGATATTACTAGATTAACCTATTATGATATCAGAAATATAAAAATTATTTAAAACGTGACAAGAATACATACCTAATTAAGCCAAATAATTTTGCTAGAGCTCAAGCTCTCATGGCTAGGGTTTCCATGTTTTAATTTTAGGAAAGATGATGTAAATGATGATATTTTGTTATTTAATTAATTTATCATCTTTATTTTACCATCTTTCCAATTTAATCCTTTTCTTTTCATAAATTTCCAATGATGACTAATTATCCTTATCTCCTAACTCCTCTAAATGGGCTATTTTCCATATAAGGACCTCAAATTTTGAATTTCATAGCTATTTGATCCCTTTAGCAACTAGAATTCAACTTTTGCACTTTATGCAATTTGGTCCTTTTCATCAAATTGAACATGTAATCGGTAAAAATTTCCTAACGAAATTTTCATACAATATTTCTATCATAATGTAGACCACGCAATAATATTAAAATAATTTTTCTTCCAGACTTAGATTTGTGGTCCCGAAATCACTGTTCTGATTTCACTAAAAACGAGCTGTTACAACTCTCCCCCTAAAGAATTTTCGTCCTCGAAAAACTTACCAGTAAAGCGATTCAAATATTGCTTTCTCATAGTTTCCTTAGGTTCCCAGGTAGCTTATTCTATTCCGTGTCGTTTCCAAATAACTTTTACTAAAGCTACATTTTTATTTCTTATTTCTTTCATCTTACGTGTCAGAATTCTGATCGGTTCCTTACTATTTGTCATGTTAGGCTGAATGTCGACATCCGTCGGGAAGATAATATGTGAAAGATCTGATCGATATCGTCATAACATAGGCACATGAAAAATATTGTGAATTCTGGTAATCGGCATGCAACTGGTCCAATTCTCTCAATTATTTCATACGGCCTAATAAATCGTGGGCTCAATTGTCTTTTACTGCCAAACCAAAGAACTTTCTTTTAAGGTGAAACTTTCAAAAATACTTTGTCACCAACCTAAACTTCTATTTCTTTACGTTTAAGATCCGCATATGATTTTTGATGATTAGAAGCTGCTTTTAAGCTATCTCGGATTACTTTCACTTTTTCCTCAATTTCACGAATCAAATCAACTCCATGTATCTTTTTCTCACTGAGCTCAGTCCAATACAATTGTGTTCTACATTTACGACCACAAAGAGCTTCGTACGGTGCCATTTTAATGCTTGGCTGATAACTATTATTATATGCGAATTCGACTAATGACAGATATTTCTCCCAATTGCCTTCGAATTCTAGTACACAGCACCGAAGCATATATTCAAGAATCTGAATCACACAGTTTGACTGACCATTGGTTTGAGGATGAAATGCGGTACTAAAATGTAATTGCGTACCCAGAGCCTCTTGTAACTTGTTCTAGAATCGGGATGTGAACCATGGATTTCTATGTGAAATAATGGAGATTGGTACTCCATGTAGTTTGACAATTTCTGAAACATACAATTCTGCTAATCTGTCAAGGGAGAAATCCATATATACTGAAATCAAATGTGCAGACTTCGTCAAACGATCGACAATAAGCCATATGACATCTTTCTTTTTCAAAGATAGTGGTAATCCTAATACATAATCCATAGTAACTCTATCCCATTTCCATTCCGATATCGTGACTGACTGTAACAATTCTGAAGGTACCTGATGTTCAGCTTTAACTTGCTGACATATCAAACATCTAGATTCAAATTCAAAAAATCATGTTTCATTCCCGACCACCAGTACATTTTTTTAAAATTATTATATATTTTATTACTCCCCGGATGAACAGACATAGTACAATTATGAGCTTCGTGCAAAATTTTGTGTACAAGCTCTGAATTCTTTGGTACACAAATTCTGCCTTTGGATAACATATAATCATCAGGTTCCATTTGAAATTCTGAATTAGAAGTCAATTCACACTGTACATGCTTAGCTTGCAACTCATTATCACATTTTTGGGTTTCACAAATCTACTGTAGAAACATCAGTTTAGCCTTTAACTCGGCTAAAATTGAGCCATCATCAGACAATGACAATCGGGTATTCATTGCTCGCAAGGCAAATAGAGAATTTCTACACAGAGCATTTACAACCACATTTACTTTTCTCGGATGATTATCGATAACCAAATAATAATCTTTCAACAGTTCAAGCCACTTGCGTTGTCTCAAGTTCAAATCTTTCCGCGACATTAAATACTTTAGCTTTTATGATCAATGAGTCTATGACACTTTTCATCTAATAAGTGTGTCGCCAAATTTTCAACGGAAAGAAAATAACTGCTAATTCTAAGTCATGTATCGGATAATTCTTCTTATGTGGTTTTAACTTTCTGGAAGCATAGACTATTACTTTACCTTCTTGCATCAAGACATAGACTAAACCATTCAATGATGCATCACTATAAATCACAAATTCCTTACTCGATTCAGGCTGAACTAGACTTGGTGCTTCAGTCAACAAGGCTTTCAACCGGTCAAAACTTTGTTGACCTTTATCGGTCCATTCGAATTTTACATCTTTCTGAAGCAACAACTGTGTCATCGACGAAGCTATCATCAAAAATCTTTTTACAAATCTCCAATAATAACCAGCTAATCTTACGAAACTTTTGACTTCATATACATTTTTCGGTGGTTTCCAATTAACAATAGCTGAAATTTTACTTGGATCAACTCTAATACCTTCAGTCGATACTATATGTCCCAAAAAACTATTTTTTCGAAGCCAAAATTCACATTTACTGAATTTAGTATACAAATTTTTTTCTTGCAAAGTTTGCAGAACAATTCTTAGATATTCAGCATGCTCAGTCTCATCTCGAGAATATACCAGAATATCATTAATAAATACAACAACAAATCTATCCAGATACGGTCTGAAAATTCTATTCATTAAATCTATAAACACCGCATGTGCATTTGTTAAACCAAACGGCATCACAAGAAATTTGTAATGCCCGTGCCTGGTTCTAAAAGCTATTTTTGGCACATCTGACTCTTTCACTCTTAACTGATAATAACTAGAACGAAGATCAATATTCGAGAATACTGTAACACCTTTTAACTAATCAAACAAATCATTAATACGGGTTAGTGGATACTTATTCTTGATTGTAAATTTGTTGAGTTGTCTGTAATCAATACATAATCTCAACTTCCGTCCTTCTTCTTAATAAACAGAACCAGTTCACCCTAAGGTGAAGAACTAGGTCGAGCGAAACCCCTATTAGTCAATTGTTGCAACTGTGCTTTTAATTATTTTAATTCTATAGGGGCCATTTTGTACGGTGCTATAGATACCGGTGTTGTCCCCGAAACAAGATCTATAGAAAATTCAACTTCTTTGACCGGTGGTAATTCGGGTAACTCCTCTGGAAACACATTAGGATACTCACAAACCACTGGCACTGATTTAATCTTCGACTCAGATACTTTAGTATCCAACACATAGGCAAGATAAGCATCATAACCTTTTTTGACATATTTCTGTGCTGACATGACTGATATCACATTAGACAACCCATCCATTTTATCTAATTCAATACAGAGCATTTCACCACTCTGACATTTCAACACAGTATGCTTCTGTTTACAATTTACCACGGCATCATGCTAAGTTAGCCAATCCATACCCAGAATCACATCAAATTCATCAAACGGTAATAACATCAAATCATTTGGAAAATAGTAACCCCGTACCATTAACAGAACATTTTTGCAAATTTTGTCAACCATCACATACTGGCCTAGGAGGTTCAATACTTTAACCATGAATTCAGTGGACTCGACATGTAAATTTTTATTAGACACTAAATTCGTGCAAATATATGAATGGGTTGAACCTAGATAAATTAAAGTAGTTATATCAGTATCAATAAGAGAGAAAGTACTAGTAATAACATCTGGTGAAGAGGCATGCTCACATGCACGAATAACATAATTTTTTGTTGGTGCTCGTGCTTCAGATCTTACGGTTGAATATTTTGTCGTACCCTAGTTACCAGTTACCACTCACATTACCGGGATTATGGGGTGGTCTACCTATTGTAGTGAAATTGCTCCACCTTGAAGTTTGAATGGTATCTTTTTCAGGTTTCTCTGGGCAGTCTTTAAGATAGTGGTCGAAGGAACCGCATCCAAAACAAGCTCCACTTTTCATACGACACTCTAAAAAATGCAATTTATTACAATACTTGCATCTGGGTTTGGTGTTTCTAACATTGCCTGCACTTGCTATAGATGTAGCTTGGGATCTTGGACTGGAGCGTTGAATACTTCTATCTCTCCCAGAGTACCCTGCAGAGGTGGTAAAATGACCATGATATCTTTTTGATTTCTTTGAGGTCGATTGTGGTGACTTTCTCGTAAGTATTTTACTTGAAGTTCTGGCTTCCATCTCAACTTATCTTTTTTTCTTTACTTAGTTCTTCAGCTTTATGTGCCCAATCGACCAGTAACACAAATTCTTTTAATTCAAGAATTCCAACTAACAATTTTATGTCTTCATTTAAACCTTCTTCAAACTGTTTACACATGAAAATTTCAGTCGGGATACATTCTCTGGCATATTTACTCAGTTGGACAAATTCCCATTCATATTCAGATACTGTTATATGCCCCTGTTTAAGCTTTAAAAATTCTCTGCGTTTTTTATCAAGGAATCTCTGACTGATATATTCCTTTTTGAACTCAGTTTGAAAAAATTCCCAAGTGACTCTTTCTTTTAGTACAACTTAAAATAGTGTATTCCACCATTGGTAATCCGAATCTTTTAACAAAGACACCGCACTTTTAGATATTTGGCCGGTGTACAAGATAGTTTATCCAAAAATCTGATTGTGTTTTCCAACTAGAATTCAGCCATTTTAGGGTCGTCTTCATTGTAGCTCACAATTCTTCTGGCCATACTTACGTATTTCATCAACAAGAGGCCCTACCAATTCTAATAAGTTCTGTACCTTGAGGCATTTCAGGAACTGGTTGAGAAACAGGAGAGGGTGGAAGTTGTTGCACAGTCGGATTTGTTCTTACAAATTCAGTAAACCATTCATTCATCATTTGGAAGAAGGCTTCTTTAGCCTCTCCTCCTCGGCCCCCAGATACGGGCCTTCTACTACTCGAGGCTGCTCTTTGCACAAAAGCTTGAGCATCACTTTCAGCTTCTTTGGAATCAGTTCGGTTGGATGACATTACTATATGAAAAACATGTTTTAAATGGTCAGGAGATATCACACTATCATAGGTTATATAATGGCATGTATAACTAGACCCGTATATACTATGTTAGTTAGAGAATCGACTAAACCGTAGCTCTGATACCAATAAATGTAACACCTCTAACTCATATCCGTCACCGAAACAGGGTTACGGAGCATTACCAAAATTTTACAGATCAAATACAGACATTTTGTCTCGTTTAATATTCATATCTGAAACCAATCAAAATCAATCATGTTGTCCCTCATTTGAGCCCTCGAGGCCCAAAATCACCATTTTGCCCCTATATTTTTTATTAATTTTTATTTTGTCCCTAAGCTCAAAAAATGAAATTCATACAATTTAATCCTTATTTCAAGCCTAGCTGATTTTCATGTATATCAATAACAGCCCATGTATTTCATAAAATTTAAAATTTCTTCATGAATTTTCCATATTTACAATTTAATCCCTAAATCACAATTTCATCAAATTCTCTTTACAAAAGTTGTTTACCTATCAACAACCTTTCATTTTATACCATAAAACTCCAAAATCCATACATATTCATCCATGGAAAAAACCTAATACTTTGATAGTTTTACAAATTAATCCCCGAGATAGCTAGATTAAGCTATTACGATCTCAGAAATATAAAAATTATTAAAAGGGTCAAGAATACATACCTAATTAAGCCAAATAAGTTTGCTAGAGCGCAAGCTCTCATGGCTAGGGTTTCCATGTTTTAATTTTAGGAAAGATGATGAAAATGATGATATTTTTTTATTTAATTAATTTATCATCTTTATTTTACCATTTTTCCAATTTAATCATTTTATTTTCTTAAATTTCCAATGGTGAGTAATCATCCTTATCTATTAACTCCTCTAAATGAGCTATTTGCCATATAAGAACATCAAATTTTGAATTCCATAGCCATTCGATCCCTTTAGCTACTAGAATTCAAATTTTGAACTTTATGCAATTTGGTCATTTTCATCAAATTAAACATGTAATCGGTAAAAATTTTCTAACGAAATTTTCATACAATATTTCTATCATAATGCAGACCATGCAATAATATTAAAATAATTCTTCTTCCGGACTCAGATTTGTGGTCCCGAAACCAGTGTTTTGATTTCACTGAAAACGGGCTGTTGCACTCCTTCTACAACGCTGAGAAATTTTTTCACCAACCTTCTCTTTCATATCACCGACTAACACATTCCTATTGAATCTCATTCCTACTTTCTGGTGAGTTTTTAAAATAACACCATCGAAATAGAATGACTGCAAAAAAATAGTTTTCTATTTTTTTTTGGAACTAAAAAATACAACCAAACATATTAATAAACGAACAATACAAAGGAAAACATACACAATTGTAATAATTTTCATAATTAACATACCTTAATACTAAATAAAAGAAAATTTTAACACAAATAAACTACTACTAAAAATTCTAATTATACTACTAAAAAAAACCTTAATACTAAATAACCAACCTTTTTTTGATTTTCGGTGGGGGACCTTCAATTGGATCTATTGTTTTTTATTTCTTTCGTGTGGTAACTAATCTGTAGGGGGTTGGGGAACAAACCAAACCTCCTTTTATAACCAAAATTTAAAAAATTTAAAAGGGTATTGGAACCCGGACCGACGGCATCGGCCTGACGGTCTGTCACCGATACACCCATCGATCACGGGTTCGAATTCCAATACCCGATAAATTTTTATTTTTTTCCAATTTTTAAAATTATTTTATGATAAAGAAGTAGGGTGTTGCCTGACATGTCGACAACACCAATAAAAAATATATATTTTTCTATTTTAAATGTATAAAAATACCTTATATTTTTTGTGTCAAATGCTGGTGCCACCAATTACTTAGGCGACACCCAAAAACATATATTTTTTAAATGTGATAATTGAAGCAATGATTGGTGGCAGGGGAGAGG
Organism: Gossypium hirsutum; assembly: GCF_007990345.1. Taxonomy (NCBI): domain Eukaryota; kingdom Viridiplantae; phylum Streptophyta; class Magnoliopsida; order Malvales; family Malvaceae; genus Gossypium; species Gossypium hirsutum. The sequence goes on from NC_053447.1 coordinate 38,382,199, forward strand.
GGTGTTGTCGATTGCTCAGGCGACATAGGTGGTGCACTATTGAATTTTTCTAGAAACGTAAATAATGGGATGCTTATCGTATTTCAGCATTTATTTTATGATTTTATATTATTTGGGTAAAAAACCTAATGAAAAAATACAAGAAAATTCAAAGGTATAGGGTTTTGAGAAATAGGTTAAACGACACCAAATGTTACCTTTCTTCTTCTTCTTCTTCTTCTTCTTGTTTTCTTCTCTATTCTTTTCTTTTTTTTTCTTGATATACTTCCAAAATGGAGATGCTAATCAATATGTTATGGGGATTGCAAACAGGTAAAATTTGAAATGAAAAAGAGGGGAGAAAGTGAAAATTTTCACATTACATAATGCATACATATTTGTCAAAAGGAAAATGAAAGCTTCTATTTTTCTCTCTCTATTTCTCTCCACTTCATTTACATATTGAACAGGTATATATGTTTGCCCCACTTCAAATTGGGAATTGGGTATTTTTCATTGTTTTTGTTGGTTGTGCAACTCAAACTCTTTCCCCCCCATCATTTCCCTTGTGTCTCACAGTTGAACTAGTATAATTTTTAATCATAATCGATTTTGTTTTCATTTTTGGTCAGTCTCTTGAGTTACCCATAGTTGCAATGTTTCTACTTTTTTCTGAGCTTTTTTTGTATTATTCTTTTTTCACATGGTAATGCATGGGAGAAAGCTTGATGCTCTCTAGTTCTACACAGTGAACTATTGAAAGGAGAGTTTAGCTCTATCTAGTTTTACAATTCCAGTTCCCTTTGCGCTATATCCTACACCTACACCTCCGACACCATACACTCCTCCTGTTTGTATCCCTATTTTTTTCTCTCGTTCATCATTTTGGTGCTTTCTATTCACCTTATCAAAGAAAGAAGGCCGAACGGTAGTCGTCATTAGTTGAAGATCTCACCAAAGGAGGCCAGACGATGGCCAGTGGTGTAGAAACAGGGTAGATACGGTAGGAAAAAGAAAAAGAAGAAAAGAAAAAGAGGGAAATTGAGAAATAAAATAAAAATAAAAAGAGGGCCAAAGAGGACATGTCACGTGGCGTCGCGCAAGTGGCTAGTGTTGCCATGTCGGCAAAAAAATAACAGTGTTAAACTCGAGTACCAATATATTAGAAGGAAAAAAAGTTCGAGTACCAATCTGGGAAAAAAACCATTAGTAAATTAATTAACAAAATTTTATCATAATTTATTAAAATATTCATATTTGAAATAATTTAGAAGTAAATTAAAGTATAAAAACTAAAATAGAGAAATATTATATATTTATTTTTTATTGATATAATATTTTGAATTTTTTTGTATTCATTTATTGTTAGCACAAATCTCCGGTGAGGAAAATTTTGAATACACGAATAGAACTCAAACAAAAAATGAAGAAATAGGATAAGGCTCAAAGGCGTGTATAAAGTCACTATATTTAATGTTATATTCACCCCCACCTATATTCGGTGTGCAAAAGAGTTTCAAGCAAATTAACCTCGAGGATAAATGAAGCTAATGACTATTTGCGTTTTGCACTGACGAAAATAGTCCACTAAGCACTAAGCAATGTACAACAAGAAACTCAATTTCTACAAAGAACTTCTATAGTAACTCTTTATAGAACAGTCTAATAATATTAGAAAATGAGGAAGGATAGAAATAATTTTTAGAACTTGTTGGTTTGATTTCTAAATGAAATCGCATTCCTATTTATGGGAATTTTCATGTCTCTTCATAGAAATATCTTTCAATAGGTGTCTTTTCTGAATAATAACATCTTTAAAACGTCATATAATTATTAATCTAATATTATAACTATTCAAGTATTATTGTTTGGATAGTTATAATTCTTTTTCAAAAATCAAATGATATAATTCTTGACCAAAGACCAAAAGATTTATCTTTTGATTAGTTACACCCATTCATTTATAGTTATTGGAACACTATAAATATTTGGAAATGTTCCAACAATCTCCCACTATTTTCAAAATATTTTAGATTTTGATATTCTTGGAAATCAATTTGTATAAATGAAGGTGTCTTACGATTGAACTTTCACTTAGTGAAAACATGTTAAAGTTAATCGAAATTGCATGGTAAACTACACTTGAACCAAGTATTCCATTTGATTAACCGAACACATCTCACACAATGATTTCAACATCGGCCAATGCATAGTATCCAGGGACACTATTATGGCCATGTGTTTGTGTCCTCTTTTCATGAGTGCTATCAGAGCCAAACCCTTGAGCTCGTAGAAGCGACCACACTTCTACTCACATAGGTAGATCTCATCAAGAGTGTTCTCGTAATTATAACACTCTAACATATTTATGTTATGGGTCTATTAAGAGTACATTACTCATCATTCCCTCATCATTACGGGTACCTAGCAGTTTTAATCTTAGGATGAATTTATTTAGAGTGCTGACAGTCACATACTAATTATGTATTTTGTCTCATTGAACTCAAGACTAGATGTTATACCAAATGTTGAATTGAGTTTCCATCATGGGTAATTCTAATTACTGGGCTTAAGTCCCTTCCCTTTTAAGGTCTTGTTGACTACATCTCTAGCAAGACTTTTTGTCAAAGGATCCACCAAATTTTCACTTGACCTTACATGATTAATAGCGATCACTCCATTAAAGATTAATTGTTGGACATAACTATGTCTTAATCCAATGTGTATAGACTTTCCATTATATATTTGGCTATATGCCTTTGCTAGAGTAGCCTCACTATCACAATGGATAAAAATAGGTGAAATTGGTTTAAGCCATAGAGGTACATCATAAAGAAAATTACTTAACCATTCTGCTTCGGTAGATGCAACGACTAATGCAATAAATTCTAATGCCATGGTGGAATCAGTAATACATGTTTGTTTCTAAAAACCCCAAGAAACGACTCCTCCACCAAGAATGAAGATCCATCCACTAGTAGATGCATGATCTTCCAAACTTGTAATCTAACTACCATCTGAATACCCTTCTAAAACCGAAGGATATCTATTATAACAGAATCCATTGTTAATAGTTTTCTTTAAGTACCAAAATAATCTATTCAAAGCTTGCCAATGAAAATTACTTGAATTACTTGTGTACCTACTCAATTTCCCAACAACATATGCAATATTTGGACTTGTACAAGTCACTATGTACATAAGACAACCAATTATACTTGCATATTTCATTTGACCAATTTTCTTACCAACATTAGATACTAATTTTATTTGAGGATCCATGGTGTAGATGTTGGTACACAATTGAAAAGATCAAACTTTTTAAGCACATTTGGTAAAGTTATAGTGCTTTCTTCTCGGGTTATTTTAATCCTAATAATAACATTTGCTACACTCGTATCCTTCATAGAAAAGTTGTTTGATAAGAATTTCTTTATGTTTTCTATTTGTTCCAAATCCGTGCCAAATATGAGCATGTCGTCTACATATAAGCAAATTATGACACATTTTCCATTTTCAAATTTGCTATATATATGCACTTATCTGATTCATTTATTTTATATGCATTAGCTAGAAAAACATTATCAAACTTTAGATGTCATTGCTTTGCTACTTGTTTAAGTCCATATAAAGATTTAACAAGCTTGCATACCTTATGCTCCTGTCCTGGAACAACAAATCCTCCCGGTTGTTCCATGTACACTTCCTCTTCCAATTCACCATTTAAAATTGCAGTTTTAACATCTATTTGGTGAACAACCAAATTATACATTGAGGTAAGTGATATTAAGAGTCTAATAGTAGCAATTCTTGCTATCGGAGCATAGGTATCAAAGTAATTAATACATTGTTTTTGTGTAAAACCTTTGGTACCAACTTTACTTTAAATTCATCAATGGTTCCATCGAATCCATTTACAACCTATTGGTTTGAAACCCGATGGAAGATCAACTAAGATCCATGTTTGATTTCCCATTATTGAATCCATCTTATCATTTATTGCTTCTTTCTAAAAAGTAGAGTCTTGAGATTTCATTGCCTCTTCAAATGTAATAGGTTCAGATTCCATATTATAATAATAAGATATCTTACTGCATATACTTTCACATTTTCCGTCTACAAGGAACAGAATGAAATCTGGTCCAAAATCATTGGCATTTTTAATCCTTTTACTTCTTCTTAATTCTTGACAAGATTCATCATTATTATCAACTTGTTCCAATGGAATCTCATTCTCATTTGAAGAATGAATCACTTGTTGTAGGTGTAATTATCTTGAAATAGAATTAAATTTATTTTCATAAAAATAACATCTTTTGATTTAATAATAGTATTAATTGAAATTGAATCATTTGGTTCAATTACCATGAACCTATATGCCTTGCTATTATGTTCATATCCTATAAATATACATTCAATTCCTCTTTCACTTAACTTTTTACGTTTAGGTATTGGAACTTTGGCAATAGCTTTATAGCCCCACACCTTCAAATAATTAAGGTTTGGTTTCATTTTCTGCAATTGTTCATAGGGGTTATTTTAGTTTTCTTATTAGGAACTCTATTAATATATGACAAGTTGTTATAACAGTTTCTCCCCAAAAAATTTGTCCAAGACTTGAATATGGTAACATTGAATTTACCATTTCTGTCAATACCCTAAATTTTCTTTCAGCTACATCATTTTGTTGTGGTGTGTAAGGAGATGAAACTTGATGGATAATCCCAGTGGATTTAAAATAACTTGATTTTAGTATTCTCTACCTTTATTCGATATTAAGCACTTGATAAATGATTCACACTGAAGTTCAACTTCAGATTTATAAATTTTATATTTATCAAGCGCTTCATCTTTTGAATGCAATAAATATACATAAAAATATCTAAAACAATCATCAATAAAAGTAACAAAAAATTTCTTTTCACCTAATGTAGGAGTATTATGCATGTCACATAAATCACTATGTATTAAATCAAACAACTTTGTTTTCCTTTTAACCTTAGGGGAAAGGTTTCTTGTAATTTTAGTCAACATGCATGTATTACATTTTTCAATATTATTATTAAAAACATTAATTAAATCTAACTTATGCATGTTGTTTAGTTTTCTATAATTCAAATGACCTAATCTATAATGCCATAAACAAGAAGATTCAACCATATAAGTAGAAATGTTATTTTTATTCTTATTAATAATATTGAGTTTGAACATGCTCTCATACATATACCCTTTCCCTACAAAAATTCCTCACTTAGACAGAATAAACTTATCTGCCTAAAAAATAAGTTTGAAATCAAACTTATTCAACAGACTTCCAAACATGAAATTCTTCCTAACTTATGGTACATAAAACATATAATTCAAGATTAAAATCTTTCGAGAAGTAAATTGTAGTTCAACAGACCCTTTGCCCTTGATTACTGCAGTGGAAGAACTTCTCATATACAAGACATTTGTCATTTTCACATTGTGTGAACTTTGCAAACATGCTTTTGTCTTTGCACAAATGTTTGGTTGCTCCAGTATCAATCGACCATGCATTACCATCTTGTGCCATATTAAATTTGGATATCATTGTAATGAAATTTTCGTTATTATCAGCCTTAGAAGATGATTTTTTTTTAAAAAAAATCGACATTCATTCTTGAAATGTCCCGGCTTATCACAATAATAACATGAGCCCTTTTTTTTTAACTTAGGTGCTCTATTAGTCTATTTGAACTTTCTCTTGGATGGTTTAGTAGTCTGTACTTCCTCCGTAACATGCATTTTGGCATTTTCAAAATCTAGGTTCTAATATTTCTTTCTATATTGTTCTTCAATATGAAGATGATTTGCCAAAGCCTCAAGAGATATTTCCTCTTTCTTATGTTTTAGACTTCTTTAAAAGGCTTTCCAAGATGGAGGAAGTTTTTCTATTATGGAGAATACAACAATCATTTCATCCATTTTCATATCATATTACTTAAATTGATTCAACATTTTTTCAATATCAAAAAATTGTTCCATAACAGAACAACCATAAACTATTTGATAATTATTGAAACGACTGACAAGAAATTTCTTACTTATAGCATCTTCGATCATGTAACTTGTCTCCAATTTGTCCTATAATTCCTTAGCGTTGACCTCATTTTAGTAGGTGTCGAACAAACCATCGAACAAACCATTCAATATGTGGCCTATGCACATGTAATCAATATTGTCCCATTTTTTCCTTTCTCGGGTTGCAACAACAGATTTATTTTCATTCTCTTCTGGTCTTGGAGTATCCAAAACATAGGAAATCTTCAAAGTTGGTAATAAGAATTGCATCTTTTTTTGCCATGGTCGAAAATTACCACTATCAAACTGATCAAGTTTGAGAAAGTTGGAAGCCAACTCTCTTAGTGTTCCACTTTCATGTGTTGTGGTAGTCATCATGAAGTATATAACCTTAAAATTGTTAGTACAAATCTCCAGTGAGGAAAATCTCAAACACACGAACATAACTCGAATAGAAAATGAAGAAATAGGACAAGGCTCCAAGGCGTGTATCAAGCCACTATCTTTAAGGTTATATTCGCCCCCACTTATATTCAGTGTGCAAAAAAGTTTCAAGCAAATTAACCTCGAGGATACAATGAAGCCACTAAGTATTTGCATTTTGCACTGACAAAAATAGTCCATTAAACACTAAGCAATGTACAACAAGAAACTAAATTTTTATACAGAAAATTTCTGTAGTAACAACTCTTTATAGAACAATCTAATAATATTAGAAAATGAGGAAGGATGAAAAGAATTTTTAGAACTTGTTGGTGTGATTTCCAAATGAAATCGCATTCCTATTTATAGGAATTTTCATGTCTCTTCAAAGAAACATATTTCAATAGGTGACTTTTTTTGAATATTAACATCTTTAAAAAGACATAATTATTCATCTAATATTATAACTATTCAAGTAATATTGTTTGAATAATTATAATTTTTTTTTCAAAAATCAAGTGATATAATTCTTGACCAATGACCAAAAGATTTATTTTTTGATTAATTACACTCATTCATTTATAGTTATCAAAACACTATAAATATTTGAACATTTTCAAATATTTATATTTAGAAATTAAAATTTTATGTTAATAAAGATTATATTAATATATACACGAAGTAAATATGCATGCAGCTATTTGTGATGGGTGAGAGAGTTTGCAATGCTTAGAAACAAATTACAGAGGATGTTTTATGCATTTCTAAAGGGTATTCAATTTAATTAGTAGAATTAATCGTATTTCTAGGCAAATATATTTAATAATAATTTGTTCATTTGATACTTTTAAAACTATCTCCATAAATGAACTGTTTATATGTGTTTTGGTTGCCAGTCTTATCTGCTTTTGTTCTTTTGCTTTATTCCAAATTCCTTTTCTACCCATAACTTTTATTAAAAGAAAATAGATCAATGCAGAAGACTAGAAAAAGTCATAGTTATGAGGGCAAAAAGTACCACTGCTTTTAGAAATAGACTCCATCGGTTGGTGGTATCAATTCAACCGAGAATTAATTGGAGTATTAATTTAAAATAATAAAATTAGTTGAATCGTTGAATTATTATTTTAAATATTTTTATTTTTAATAAAATTAAACAAACAGATCAAATTGAGAATTAATTATTTGATTAATTTAATCACTAATTTAATTTTAATTTTTTTTTTGAAAAGGAGGCTAAAATAGATAAAAACAACAAAACAGGGATCAAAACCCTAAAGGAGTTAGACTTATAGACTTTGTTCCAAGCAAAATGCACAGCAAAGTAGACTGAGGAAAAAAGAACAGAAAAATCGAAATTCGAATTAAAGTATTTGGACGATTTATGAAATAAATGTTAAAAAATAGCAATTACACGAAATTAAATTGAGTTTTATTTTTATTTAATTTTTAATTAATTATAATTTTTGGAATTATGATATAAAATAAAATATTTTATATTTAAAACTGTGAAAAAGACTCAAAAATTATATATAATACATTTTTTTTCAAAAATTATTGATTGTTTTTTATTTATTTGAAATATTATTGTGTTTTTTAAATATTTATAAAAAAGTTTTTAAAATTTTATTAAGTAATTTTCAAAAACCATAAAATAAAGTATTTTGGCAAAATAAATTTAAAATTTTAAAACTAAATATTAATATGTTTAAAAAATCTAAAAATATATTACTCCTAGTTTGACATCATTACATACATACATTATATTACATATACAGATACATGTATGTAGAGGTGTCCATGGGTCGGGCCCAATAAGAAATTTAGGCCCGTTTGTTAGGCTCGGGTTCGGCCCGAAAACTGAGCCTAAAATTTTGCTCAAACTCAAACCGAAAAAAAGTACTAAAACCCAAACCCGGCCCGAGTGCCCATATTAATTTTTATTATTTTTATATAATATTTTTAAAAAATATAATACATCAAATATACTAAAAACATAAACATAAATATTTCCCAACAAATTGAAAATAAATTAAAAAAAATGTATACTTAAATAACACTAAGATAAATGTAACTTAATAAGCAAATGTGAAAAATAGTAACAAAATTAACAATAAAACAAGAGTTATACAATATTCAAATATTAACAACAAAATAGTAGTAACATAATTGTGAAATGGTAGTAAAATAGTGAAAAAAACAAGAAGAAAATAATAAAAAAACAGCAAAAAAAGTAAAAAAAAGTAGGTTTTTTTTTTGTTTTCATATTTGGGCCACACCGGGCCGAGCTAAGAAAGCCTTACTCGAGACTCAACCTGTTTTCTAAACAGATTTTTTTTTGCCCAAACTTATTTTTTAAGATTATATTTTTATCCAAATCTTCTCACTTTTTGGGCGGGCCTTTGAGTCAAGTAGAGTGGCACGGTCATGGACAGGTCTAGTTGTACGTGGGATTCTCTATATAAGCGTGAGCGTGACCCTTTCCCCATCCATCCATACATAACTTTATGTTTTGGTCTCCCCCAAAGTTACAAAATCATGGCAAGCAGAAAGCATCAATATTCAGCAACTAAGCTAAGTTCATCCCAAGCAATGCATATCCCTACCGCCCTACTCTTACTTTTCTTGATTTTATCCTCCCTCTTCCTTATCTCTCTCATCATTTTCTTGTGCGCTGGTCATCCCAACTCCGGTAAGCCTCGTAAACGCGAACGGGGTAGTGGCGCCGGAGGTGGTTGTGGCGCTGCCTGTGAGGGCTGCGGCGGGGGCTGCTGATGAAGCTGGTGTAACTGTAAGTATTGTATATGTGTTGATGGAGGTAGTTGGTTGATAATGCAGAAGGTGAGAGGCTGGGTATGATGGTCTTCTTTTCTCCTTAGTATTGCTGGCTGTAGCCGAGTGACTTGTTTGTAAATAGAGTAAGAAGATGATTGAGTTGCTTGTAATGTACGGTACTGTTCCCCAAATTTGAGCCTCTTATTTTTCCATGAATAAAACATGCAAACTTCATACTCATCTGAATTTCAAAAAACCAACTTCTAAGGTACTCAAAATAGAATATCTTTATTTAAATTCCAGAGAAAGCAGAATGTGGATATAATAATATCTTTTTCATTTTAGTATTTAAAATATTTAATAGAAGTGGTATTTCTCATGATTTATCATCCTATGTGGGGGTGTTATCCTTTGCTATGAAATTTACATCCCAACAGTTATCCTTAGATGTGCAATCGAATGTCATGAGCAAGAATTTTGAAAGATCCTATACTTGGATGATAATATTCCAAATTGGTTATGGGTATAAGATGTTGGCTTATTCCAGAAGCCTCAAATGTTCAAAGGAACTTTTTGGTAATTATGTGTGAAACTCAAAAAATGAAGAGCTATCCCATATCTGTTGTGTTTGTGGCAGGCAATAGAGGGTTTCATTCAACTGGAGTGAAGAGGCATGATGAACCATTAACTCCATGCTAACCATATGTACAACTTGGATAGGATGAAAAATCAGAAGCTGTCATTTGTACACCTTTCAGCATTGTTTCCTTCTATGCTGTCATTTTCCAGTAGAAAAACACTACTTCTGGCTAATTTTTTATGCTTTGCTGTCATCAATGTTGTTGCTGCTGGTACAGCAGAGAGGGAGAAGGAGGGGGGACGGTGGGGAGGAGAGGAGGTTTTTCTTTAATATTAATATAAAATTAAAATTTCTTATTATATTTTTTAAAAATATTTATGCTTTTTTATATATTTTAAATATTTTTTAGAATTAAGATCACATTGAAATTATTTGTGAATTTTTAGAGTTAATTTTTTAAAATTAAAAGTAAATTAATATAATATGTTAAAATTGAAGGTTAAATTTGTTATTATGTCAATTTTTTAATTATCATATTACCTTCCTATTAGTACAATTAATGGAAATGAACAAAAATATCTTCATTAATTGAGTGACTAATTTAAAAAATTCATAGTTGAATTACAAAAAAGATATTGATAATTAAATGAACTGTAATATAATTTACCCACAAAATATTTACACGAAAACATAACAAGTTGAGTGCAAAGCAAGAAACAAGATATCCTTATTTTGCTGTCAAAATTGACGAACCACACCAACAAAGAATTACAAAGATACCACTAAGATTAAGTCAATATCTTGTGGCATTCTTCCCTAATTTATTTTTTAACTTATCTGTAACTTAAGTTAATTATGAAAAAATGAATTGAAAAATCAATCTTGTCATACATCTATTTACATCTTTAATCTATTTTAATTATTAATTCATTAATTTACCATTTATTCACCACAACTTAAATATTTAGTTTATATCTAAATTCAAATCAATCATCAACAAAAATAATAATATAAACATAATTATAACAAAGGAAACATTAAAGAAAAGAGAAAAGAAATCTTATTTCGATAAAAGCTCAAATCTTCTTCAATAATCTTATCTGAAAATTGATTGAATTAGATAATAAAAAGGTACAACCACTAATTAAAAATAAAACTATGAATTAAATTAAGCGACTATAAAAATGGAAGTAAAATCTAATAATCTATGAATAATCTCTCTCTCTCTCTCAAGAATGGTACTTATAAATGTTTAAATGACTAAAATTAAGGTTTCATTGAGACTTGGGCACGAAGTAACGAAAGAAACGGAAAGGGTCGAAAAGTGGCTGAGATTGGCCAAGATTGAGTTAATCGGTTTCTTGGTACCATATATGTAACAACCCATTTTCAGTGGTGTTAAAAACAGTGGTTTCAGGACCACAATTCTGACAAGTGAGTCAATATTTTTTTTTGTTTATTTATTATCTATAATATTATTACAAGGTCATATTAAAATTTGGTTAAGAAATTTTAATGTTTAGATAGTTAATCAAGTAAAAAGGACCAAATCTTAAAAGCTGCAAAAGTTAGCTTTTATTGATTAAAGGTGTCAAATGGCTTTAGAAATTTTACTTGATGGTATTAGGTGGTAAATCTATCTATTTCATTATTAGTGGACGGTTTTGATGACTAGTAACATGAAATTTAATTAATTTTTAAAGGGAAAAGATGTAATTTGATAAATAAATAAACTTAAAACAAAACAAAAGATGAAACAAACCATCTACTTCATCTTTTTCATGTAAGAACTGAAACACCATAACCAAGGGAGAGAAAACTTTCGGCTAAGACAATTTCAATTGCATGGCATGAGATTTTAGTTTGTTTTTAGTGTTTTTTTTATGTTTTTGAGTTCGTTTTAGCTTAATCTAGCTAACTTGGGGTTTAATTTGTTAAACTGTTAAATTTTTTAGATTATACCATTGATGATTTTGAAGTGTTTTTGAAGTTTAATGGAAGATTATTAAGCTTAGTTGTTAAATAGGACTATTTTGTAAAGTAGTTTTTAGTAATTTTAATGTTTAGGGACCAAGTTGTTAAAATAGTAAAATTATAGGAAATTCTTGTGAAAAATTAATATATGTGGGCTGAATAGGGACTATATAGAAATCGGCTAGATTGTGTTTTGCTTAAATGTGATTAATTCATAAGTTTTGGGTTTAGAGACTAAATTACATAAAGAGTAAAATGTTGGGGGTAATTTTGTAAATTTATATTAAAAAGGGTTATAAGCTTAATTTTAATTATTTGATATGTTTGAATGGATTGATTGAATGAAAAATATTATTTAGATCAAGAAATGAATCAATCAAACTTGAATCGTGGAAAAGCTAAATTAATGGATTAGTCGACGGCCTTGTATTCACAATCATTTTTGTCTAGGTAAGTTCGTATATTGATTAAGTTGTTAATTGCTATTTTGGATAAATTTTTTATTATCATTTGTGATATGTATAGCTTAAATTGATTGAGAAATATAAACTAATGGTTTGGATGAAATTAAAATGTTAGTTAAAATGAAGATTATGATTGAAAATGAGAAAATTACATGGTAAAGTAATGGTGATGAACTATTATATAAATGATTACATGATTTGGATAAGATATGGCCAGTTTGAACCTTATGAGTGCTTAGAGTACAAATGACATGTCATTAGGAGTTATTACAGTCTTGGGGGTTGGTATTTGATGTCCTATCGATGGTTGAGGTCCTGCATTTGTTGTGGATTCTCCACAGCTTGTGTGAGCAACATCGTGTAGCCTAACATCCCGACCTACAGCTTGTGTGAGTAGGCCGTGTGAGCATTTACAGTTACAGCTCGTGTGAGCATTTTCCCACGTATCCATTGTTATATCACTATGGTTCATAGAGTATTAAATGATATACAAATGAGTTATATGAAATGAATATATGTAAATTGACTTATGAAAGGGATATTTATGAAATGGCTGTATGGTATCAAGCACTGAATGGAATGTGTCACATATTATAGACATGAGATGGATGATTAAATTGCAATTTTTATTTATGAACATTATATGATATGATATGGTTTCAAGTTCTTATATATGTGAACTCACTAACTTGTGAGATTTGTGATGTGTATAGGAATTGAATGAACTCATGAGCTTATTAATGAAATTATGCATGAATTGTATAAATTGAGCCAATTTTTTAAATTTACGTTTATGACTTGTACGAGCTTTCTAAGCACTAGTTGCTTACGTTAGTTGTTTTATTTTCCTGTAGATCATCGAAAATGTTGATCGATTAGAAGTTCAAGTCAGAGAGCACACACACTATTTTCTCTTCAACTAGGTAGAAGTTTTTGTCATTTTTATGTTGAGTTATAAATGACATGTACTAGGATCTTTTAAGTTCTTTTGATATAATGATGTTGTTTAAATTTGGATTAAGCATACTTGTGTATATATCTTTGATTTTGGCTTGAATATGTCCATATATATACATCTTTGGTTATTTGGCTTATGCTTCTTGAAAGTGGTTGAAATATGGTAGAATTGAATGTGAATTGAATGGACGAATTGGTATGTTTGGCATGTGTATAAGGTAAGGATTTGTAATCTTTGAATGTGAATAAGTTTGGTGTATGAAATGTGGTGCCAATGAGGGAATATTGGTTAGGCACTTAGGTTTAATGTTTTGGTATGTTTTAAGCTTGTTTAAATGTGTTTTGAAGGAATGAGAATGATTGATTTGGTTTGACTTGCACCTGAGGAATGGGTAATGTTTTGGCTTGTTTTAGAAGTCATTTTAGGTGCATGATTTTGTTGATGTATGTGTATGTGTAAAAGTTTACATATGAATGACTTATCAATAAAAACAATTTGTGAGCATGATTTTATTGATGTATGTGTATGTGAAAAAGTTGATTCTGCTTAAGGATTCTATTTAAGCCTATTGAAGATTGTCTTATCTAAATTTTTGCTTTACATTACTCAGGACGAGCAATGAATTAAGTTTGGGGGTGTGTAAAATCTAATTTATATAGGATTTTTTAAAAGTTTATGACAACTTTTTTACTTAAAAATAATATTAATCCCAAGTGTTTGATTACTAATTGAGAAAATTTTATTTATATTTCAATAATGAGCATGATTTAATAAAGAATTTGATTTTATGCTATTTTGCATTAAATTTTTAGATAACTTAATTATTTTATGCTACATATTGATCTGGACATTATTTTTAATGCAGTTAGACTAAGGAAATTATGTATGATTTATTTTTAAATTAAAGCTGTATAGATATGCCCAATTTCACTCTAGATGGACGATAAACACATGCAAAATGGGTTAAGAAGAGTTGATTTGATCCAATTAAAGAAGAGTCAATTGATGGACAAGTCTGGTAAACAATTGGGTCACCAAACTGTCCAAACAAGAGAGAACAAGCCCAATTTGGCAAAGGCATTTGGAATGCTCAAAAATTCACTGTTGGTAGATTTACTGAAGGCCCTTACACTTGCAAATAAATCAAAAAATAGCACACCAACTTTGCCTAAAAAATTGTCCACCCCTTGCTTGATTCAAACATGATATCATGCATGAATCAAGCAACCGAATAACTCCATTCTCCACAATTTATAGTCAGCCATGGGAAGGAGAAACGTAAGGGATTTGTCATGCTATTTTTAGTAAACACACCTACCATCCTTCACTATAAATACCCATCTCCATTCTTCATTTCAATCATCCCTTAATCATACCTCATTCCAAATCATTTTTCATTTTATTCTTTTATTTGTTTCCTTTCTTCCCATACATAAGCATTCATAATCCCCTTCTCCCTTAACCAGCAAAACCTTGAGAAGATACTCTCTTGGCCGGCCACCTTGAGAAGCAACTTGCAAAGGGGCAACACGATGATTGGAGGAAACCACTTCGATCAAATTCTATAAAATTGTCGAAACAATCAGATTTTATCCTTATCATTGTTTACTTTTAACCATGTTTGCAATATGTTTTGTTATCTTGCCATCTATAATGGTAGCTTAAATTTGTTTAGCTAGAATGGTTGCATTAATTTAAAAAAAAAAGTTTATTTAAATTGTGTTTATGATGTTTTGTGCCTCAATCGTTCATGTTTTTAATTAAACTCAAGTATGTATTTCATTCATACGTGATTGAATGCATTAGAATTATTTGAGCGATCCTAACCAGACAAAGACTAATGGACGCATTAATTGAAAAGTGCATGCTTAATTTTGATCCTAACCCGACTAAATTGAAGGTTCATAATAACTAGAAATAACTCTATTATCTTGCATAGTTTTTAGGCTTATGTGATTAAATTGTTTCAAACCTAACCCATTCCTATTACTTCACATGAATTCTAAGAAACCCTTAGTTGAATATGATTAGTAAAATGCATGTTTTCTAAGTAAAAGATTCCGAAAGGACTTAATTTTGGTTTCAAACTCATGAAAGATCGAGTTGTCTTGGATTATTTTTCTGGAACATTGTAAGCATGATGAAAATGAACTAAGTTGAATAATGTGACTATTTTAGCCTTTACATGTTATTCTTGTTAAATTTTGTGATTTTGCTGCTAAACCCATCTCATTCATTCTATTGCATACATTGCATTTAGATTAAATTGCATTAGGGATCATCTTGCATCTAGTTAATTATTCTTTACATCAATCACTCAAAATATTATGTTTTTATCACTAACTTGTGAACTTTAATTTTACAATTAATTTATTAATATACATAGTCCTTGTGGAGATGATAACTCTTTTACTTACTTATTACTTGGAACGACTGTGTACAGTAGCACAAACCACGCGTTACAAGTTTTTGGCGCCATTTTCGAGAACTGTTGCCTTAATCATTTTTTTGAAATTATTCTTTAAAAATTGGTTTTTATTTTATTTTTATTTTAACTTTTAAATTTACTAATTAATTCTTTTTTATTCTTTATTTTTTGATTTATTTTTCAGGTGTTTATAAGCATAGATTGAATCATCGGTTTATTACTTGTACATCCTGAAATCAAGCAGACATTTAGATAAAAAAAAGATGCGAAATATTAGCCCAAAGACAAGCTAAAATGGACCTTGGAAATCAAAATGATGTTCAAGGAAATGGAACTGCTAATTTTCACAATCCAATCCTTATTACTGATGATAAGGATCGTGCCATAGGATAGTACATTGTGCCCCCTTTTAATGAGTTAAATCCGAGAATTAGGAGACCGAAGATTGAGTCACCACAATTTGAATCGAAGTCTGTAATATTTTAGATGCTTCAAACCATGAGCCAATTTAGTGGAATTAACACAGAATATGCACATCTTCACCTTCGATTATTCATAGAGGTGAGCGATTCCTTTAAGATAGCCGGTGTAACTGAATACGCATTGAGATTGAAGTTGTTTCCATACTCGTTACGAGATCGAGCACGAGCATGGATTAATTCATTGCCACCACATTCAATATCAACTTGGCAAGCATTGGCTAAACACTTTTTGATAAAATATTTCCCACCTAGCAAAAATACTAAGTTGCAAAATGAGATCACCAATTTTCAACAATTGGATTACGAGTCCCTATACAAGGCATGAGAAAGATTCAAGGAGTTACTACGTAGATGCCCTTACCATGGGATTCCACATTGCATCGAGTTGGAGACATTTTATAATGATGTCAACGCACACACAAGGTTGGTGGTAGATGCTTCTGCGACTGGTGTTGTCTTATCAAAGTCTTTCAATGAGGCTTACGAGATTATTGAGATGATAGCCAGTAATAATTTCCAGTGACTGAAAAATTGAGCAACTTTAAGAAGAAGAGTAGCCGGAGTGCATGGAGTAGATGCCCTCACTTCATTCTCAACTCAGGTATCTTCTATTTTTTCAATGTTGAAACAATTTACTACTAACGGTTTTAATCCTGTAACCACCTAGTCAATTCGAGGTTATTTCTTGCATATATTGTGAGGATGGCCATTCTTTCAAGAATTGTCCATCAAATCCCGAGTGAGTTTATTACATAGGGAATCAACACCGGAATAGAAGTGGACAAGGACCACAATCCAACTTCTATAACCCTTCATGGCGAAACCATCCAAACTTTTCTTGGAATAACACAGGAAATGGACCAAACAACACCTACATGCAACATAGACCAAATCAATCTCAATAGTTTAATAAACAAGCTCCAAAACTACCACAAGCTGAGTCATCTAACAGTTTGGAGACTTGTTGAAGGTGTACACGGTGAAGAATGATGCCTTTATCCAAAGATAAGTAGAAACACTAAAAAATTTGGAGAACCAAATGGGTCAATTAACTACAGAACTTCGTAATAGACCACAAGGAGCCTTGCCAAGCGATACAGAAAATCCAAAAAATTTGGGTAAGGAACATTGCAAGGTAGATGCTTTACGAAGTGGTAAGACTTTGGAACCTAAGGAAGCAGTCGTTGATGATGAGCCTATTGAGAAGGAGGAAAGTCAACCAACAGTTGAAATTCCTACACCAGACAAGCCAGAACCTACAAAGTCTGATGAGGTAAAATCTAAACTAGTAAATTCGGATAAGTTAACATCTTCTTTAGATGCAGATTTATCTCTTCAGAAAAGTTGTTTAGTCCAACCAAAAGTTCCAACACCTTCATATCCTCAAAAATTCCAAACGAATAAGCAAAAATAGAAAATGCAATTCAAGAATTTTTTGGATGTTCTAAAGAAACTTCACGTCAGTATCCCGTTGGTGGAGGTTTTAGAACAAATGCCGAACTATGTCAAGTTCATGAAGGACATCTTGTCGAAGAAGAAGAGGCTTAGTGAGTATGAGACTGTAGAATTAACGAAGGAGTGCAGTGCATTCTTATAGAAAAAGCTACCTCCAAAACTGAAGGACCCCAGAAGCTTTACTATACCCTGTAATATTGGAGAACCTTACTGTGGTAAAGCTTTATGCGACTTAGAAGCAAGCATCAACTTGATGCCCAAATCTATTTTCAAGCTATTGGGAATAGGTAAAGTAAGACTTACGACTATGACACTTCAACTAGCAGATTGATCTTTAGCATACTCAGAAGGAAATATTGCAGATGTTTTGGTAAGAGTAAATAAGTTTATTTTTCCTGCTGATTTCATTGTCTTAGATTTTGAAGTAGATATGGAAGTGCCGATCATCCTGGGGAGACCTTTCCTATCTATGGGAAGAACGTTAATAAACGTACAAAAAGGTGAACTCACCATGAGAGTTCAAGGCGATCAGGTAACATTTAATGTTCTTAGAGTAATAAGGTTTCTCGATCCAACAAAGGAATGTTCAGTGACATTAGTTTCTATGTAATGAGAGAATAATTTAATGAAGGACCCGAACACTTTAGGGTCTGAGCATTTGGAAAATGAAGAAAGTAGCGAACATATGGCTTTGATGGAAGCCAATCCAAGGAATTATGTTCAACTAGCTTGGTTTGAACCGTTAGAGTTGAAAGCTTGTGAATACATGCAATCGAAGTTGTCAATCAAGGACCACTTAAACTTGAACTTAAGGTACTTCTTTCCCATTTGAAAAATGTTTATTTGGGTGACTATTCTACTTTGTTTGTGATTGTTTCAGCAAAAATAATAGAACACCAAGAGGAGTAGTTGATCAAAGTTTTAAAGAAATTTAAAAAGGTGATTGGTTGGACCATAGCTAATATTTAAGGAATAAGCTCGTCTTTCTGTATGCATAAGATTATCTTAGAGGATGGTGAAAGAGGTAGAATTGATAGGCAAAGGAGACTCGAACCTATCATTAAAAATGTAGTTCAAAAGGAAGTTATGAAATGGTTAGATACGGGAATTATCTACCCCATCTTAGATAGTTCATGGGTAAGTCTAGTACAGTGTGTACCAAAGAAAGGTAGAATCACGATTGTTGAGAATGAACAAAATGAGTGAATCTCGATGAGAACGGTAATGAGTTGGAGAATTTGTATAGACTACAGAATATTGAACAAAGCCACTCGGAAGGATCATTTTTCGTTGCCTTTTATAGATTAGATGGATATTACTATTTATTAGATGGATATTCGAGATATAACCAGATAGTTGTATCCCCAGAAGACCAACACAAACCACTTTTACTTGCCTATACAGTACATTTTCTTTTAGGCGAATGCCTTTCAGTTTATGTAATGTACCTGCTACATTTCAGCGATGCATGATGGTAATATTTACTGATATGGTAGAAAATTTTGTTGAGGTTTTCATGGATGATTTTTCTATTTTTGATAATACTTACGATGTTTGTTTGAGTAATTTGGCTAAGATAATGAATAGATGCAAAGAGACAAATATTGTCCTGAACTGGGAGAAATGTCATTTTATGGTCAAGAAGGGGATTGTCTTAGGACAAAAAATTTCCAGAAACAGAATCGAAGTTGATAAAGCGAAGGTGGATGTAATTGAAAAGTTACCAATACTAGTTAGTGTGAAATGAGTTAGAAGTTTCTTAGGCCATGCTAGTTTTTACTAAAGGTTTATCAAAGATTTTTCAAAAATTTCCAAGCCTTTGTGTTCCTTATTAGAAAAAGATACAATTTTTGAGTTTAACAAAGCAATTTTTGAGTTTGACAAAGCATGTTTGGAAGCTTTTGAAGAGATAAAAAGTCGGTTAATGTCAGCCCCAATAATCGTTACACCTAATTGGAACTCACCATTTGAGTTGATGTGTGATGTATGTGATTTTACTACTGGAGCTGTGATGGGTCAAAGAAGAAACAAATTGTTTCGTCCTATCTACTATGCAAGAAAAACTTTGACAGGAGCCGAGCTTAATTACACGGTAACTGAAAAAGAACTCTTTGTTATAATTTTTTCTTTTGACAAGTTCTGTTCATATCTTATAAGTACAAAATTCATATTATTTACCGATTAGGCGACCATTAAATACTTACTCACAAAGAAATATGCTAAATCGAGGCTGATTCAATGAATACTTTTACTCCAAGAATTTGACCTTGAGATCCAAGATAGAAAAGTTGTTTAAAGTCAAGTAGCCGATCATCTGCCAAGGTGGAACAAAATGAGGAAAGTCATTCACTAGTTCCAGTTAATGAGAATTTTCCAGATGAGCATAGATTCGAGGTAAGTCGAATTCATGAAATACCATGGTTTGATGATTATGCAAATTATTTAGCATGTGGAATAATTCCTCGAGAAATGACATACCAATAAAGGAAGAAATTCCTTCACAATAGTCGGTATTATTTTGGGAGGATCTATTTTTGTTCAAACAATGTGTAGATGACATAATCAACAAGTGCGTAGCTGGGAGTGAAACTGATGAGATCTTGTATCATTGTCATTCATCTCTAAGTGAAGGACACTTTGGTGGTTCTCGCACTGTAGCAAAGATCTTACAAGCTAGATTCTTTTGGCCTACAGTGTTTAAGGATGCATATGTCATATGCATATGTGAAAAATTGTGATAGATGCCAAAGGACTGAAAACATATCAAAGAGGAACGAGATTCCATTGACAAACATTTTAGAGGTAGAGTTCTTTGACATATAGGGCATTGATTTTTTAGGCCTGTTTCCTTCTTTTTATGGTAACATGTATATCTTAATAGTTGTGGATTACGTGTCCAAGTGGGTTGAAGCTAAAGCATACCCAACAAGCGATGCTAAGGATGTCACACGATTCCTACATAAGCATGTATTTACATGGTTTGAGACTCCTAAAGCTATAATTATCGATGGAGGATCTCACTTTATAAATAAACGGCTTAAGTGGTTGCTTGACAAGTACAATGTGAGACACAAGATTGCCACTGGCTATTGTCCATAGTCAAATGGGCAAGTTGAACTGGTAAATCATGAGATCAGAGAAATCCCTAAGAAGGTAGTGCGACCTAATAGAAAATATTGGTCTCGAAAGCTTGATGATGCTCTATGGGCCTATCAAACTGCTTTTAAGACACCATTAAGAATGACCCCTTATCCATTAGTCTTCAGAAAGGTGTGTCATTTGCCCGCTTGAGTTGGAGAATAAAGCTCATAGGGCTTTGAAACAATTAAATTTGGATCTTAAACAAGCTAGTGAGAGAAGGATGTTACAACTTGATGAGCTTGAAGAGTTAAGGTTATTTTTATACGAGAATGCCAAGATGTATAAAGAAAAGACTAAAAGATGGAATAACATTCGTATACAACCTCGTGAATTCAAAGAAAATCAAAAAGTGTTGTTGTTTAATTCAAGGCTAAGTTTATTTTCGGGAAAGCTCAAATCTCGATGAAAAGGATCTTATACCATCCACAAAGTTTATCCATATGGAGTTGTAGAATTGCACGACAACAATGGAGGTATATTTAAAGTTAATGGTTAGTATCTTAAACATTAATGGGATGGTGAAAGTGAGCGAATTGAAACCTCGTTCAATGTAAAAGACCCTTGATTTTTAATATTTTTATTTTTAATAAATAGCATACTTAGAAATTATTTTTCTTGAATCAGTACATTAAATTAAAACTGGCTAAGGAGATTGAAATTTAAGCGGGACCAATTGTGACCCCTCCAACACTTCTTGGGATATTAATTTATTATAATTTTTTGAGAAGAAATTTTCTAAGTAATCTGAAAGAATTTTTTAATTTTAATTTATTTTTTTATGCTTAATAAGAGGGTCAATTTGACCCAAGTACTAATTAGTTTATTTTTCTAGTTCAGTTTAACTTTTCAGTACAACAAATAATTGCAGTTTGGATTCGAGACCCAGAATAGTGAAAAAGAGCAAATTACCCATCATTGTCGTCCAAGGGGTTCCCTAAAACCCTAATTTTTGTTTCCATTTCCCTTCCCTATTTACCTTGTCGTCCAAGCATCCTTTCTAGTTAATTTTTTCCTACAAATTCACCCTAATTTACTACTATATAAACCCCTCTCTATCATCATATTTTTTAAACCATTTAAGAAATTAGCTTAAACTCTAGCTATCTACTTTTCTTCTCTTTTCTGTTGGCCTCAAATATCGAAAGATCTCCTTAATTTTCTTTCTTTTTCACAAAACCCTCCTATCACCACAGCAACATCGTTACCGGAGCAACGTCGTCGCTGTTGCAATTCCATCACCGCCGTAATCTTTCACATTGTCGATTCCTTCTTCTTTCTTTGCCAGAATTTCTCTTGTTTTTTGGGAAAAGTTACCATGTCTCAAAAAGAAGTAGTTCCTCTAGAACTTCTATCGAAAATACAATTATGATTCAAGATGAAGAAACAATGGTAAGATTTAATTCTATCTTCAAAAATCAGCCTATGATGCCGGAAAAAGGTTTCAATTTGGAGAGTAATGACAAGATGATCATACCACTGTCACCTTGAAAAACGATTGGTGCTTTAAATTAGGAGCAATTTTGTGATGCACAATCAATGCCTGACGAGGATTTAGTGCGAGAGTTTTATCTCAATTTGACCATGCTAGATGCTAATGAAGTTCTTGTTCGTAAAAAGAAGGTACCCTTTACTTCTAGGTCCATTAATGATTTGTTTAACTTACCTAATGTTGAAGAAGATGAGTACTCTGCCATGATGACAAATATCAATTGGGATTTTCTTCAACAAGTACTTAATGTGGTTACAAATCTGGGATCCTAATGGATTATAAGAAAGTATGGCAGTCTTTTTTTGCCGAAAGGAATATTTAAATCCAGTGGCTACGGTATGGTTCTACTTTATTTGATATAGCTTCATGCCTATCTCAGATAGTTCCACCATCTCGATGGAATGAATGCTTTTGTTGTATGTGATTATGACAGAAAGGTCTATCAATGTTGGGAGAATTATTCTCAAGGAGATCTTAGATTATGCTCGGAAAAAGGCAGGAAGTGCCTACTTTCCATTATTGATTACTTCACTTTGCTTGAGGGCCTAAGTAAGATCAAAACCAAACTTGAAGGACCGTTATGTTGAAGGTTTCATAGCAAGGAATGACCTTGGCATGTTAGGTGGAGAATGTTAAATTATTGAACCAAGTTGAGCCACATGGACCAAATGAACCAGAATCTGACGAGTTATCAACCAAATCTAAACCGAAAGTTGATTCAATAAATGAAACAAAAGAAGCATAAACTGAAGAGGAACCAAATAGCCCTGAACTGAGGGTGGAGCCAAATCTTGCTGAGCCAGTGGAGCCAAGTTTTAATCTTGAGTTGACCATTCCTACTTCTTTAAACACTATGAAGAATTCATAATTTTCAACTATGATGGATATGTGGAAATTCACGCATAATCAACAACAAGCTTACTGGAGATATGCAAAAGTTAGAGATGATACCATACGAAATAATTTTAAGAATATCTCTAACAGTTTTGTTTCTGAGTTTCCAGATTATATCTTTGAGATATGGCAAGAAAAGATTGTGGGATCAAGTGTGACAAAAATGGGAAAAGGAAAAAGACTAGAGGATAACACAAATTAAAAGAGGGGAAAATTTTTTTTCTTAAGTATTTATTAAGGCATTTATATTTCTTTCCTTAGTTAGTCTTTTGTTTTCACACAATAAAATTACAAACATGAATAAATTAAGCTCAATGCCTCCTCTCTAAAGCAAAGTAGTGTGATAATGTGAATGAACATGTCTAGGATTAGATTGTTAAGAAAGACTTGGTACTTAAGCAATCGTCATGACTCACCTCTCTTTTCTTACAATCCTACCTAGTGTTCAGTTCTTATTCATTATTTTGTTCCCGCAATGAGGACATTGCTTCTTTTTAAAAAGGGGTAAGGCAATATTTGCATGAATTTTAAATTTTGTTCTTAAGTATGATTCAATGTTTACCCATAAGTATGCTAAGATAAAATGATATTCAAAGAAAATTTTTGTTCATAAGTTAGCTCAAATGCAAGTATGATTTCTGATTTTATTTGAGTTTTTTTATGTTATCTTAAGGTATGGAATGCTTGTATGTTCTTATGTTTTATGTAGTTTTTTTTATGAAAGTTTAATTTCCTTAGAGATAGACATGCATGAAGGTTTAAGTCCTTAGAATTGACTTAGTAACTTTCTTGAGGCGAAATTCTAGAAGGCATAAGAATCTAAACATGATTTAGGCACAGTTTTTTGGGATCATTTGAGCCTTTCAAGCCTACCATATGAATTTAACCCTTAAAACTTTGGTTTGAGTCTTTAATCCTATTTTATTTTTATTCACCTACATCATAAGCCATATTACCATCTTTTAAGGTTTATCTTATTTTTGCACCTATCTTAACTATGCTTGTCTTGGTGAGCAAAGATCAAGGAAAAATTCAAAAAGATGTATATGTTCTATGTATGTTTATAAAAGAAAAAGAAAAAAAATCTTTGTTCAAATCTCTCAAAGGAAAAGGAGCAAAATAAGTACTCAAAATATTGAGACGTATTGTTGGGCACAAAGCTTCAAATTAAGTTTGGGGGTGGTAAAACCCGTTAGTAGGAAAGATGTACCTCGAAAAGATCCAAGCCAAATTTAGGTCTAAGATTATTGAATCTAAAAATTCACTTCTCTTTATCCCCACCTTGAGCCTAGCCCAAAGACCTATTGATTTTGATGATTATGCCGACTACATTAGTGGAGAAAAATTATTAAGTTCAACATATGAGGACCATTAATTAAACCTTGTAATTCTTTTGTTTAATTGATGAGGAAACTTTGATTGAATGGTGAATGATATGTATGACCTTGAAAAACATGCACTCTATGACTTATGCTAGCATTTTTCTTGCACTTTGTATAAAATTTTGAAATAATGTTTGCATATGAGCGACTTATCAATAAAAAGAGTCTGTGAGCATGATCTTGTTGCTGTATTTGTATTTGAAAAAGTTGATTCTGCTTAAGGATTCTATTTAAACCTATTGCAAGATTTTTTTTATCTAAATTTTTGCTTTACATTACTCGAGACGAGTAATTGGTTAAGCTTGGGGGTGTGTAAACTCTAATTTATATAGGTTTTTTAAGTAATTATGACACCTTTTTTACTTCAATAATATTAATCCTGAGTATTTGATTACTAATTGGGTGAATTTTATTTATATTTCAATAATGAGCATGATTTAATGAAGAATGTGATTTTATGCTATTTTGCATTAAATTTTTAGATAACTTAATTATTTTATGCTACATATTGATCTTGACATTATTTTTAATGCAATTGGACTAAGGAAATTATGCATGATTTATTTTTAAATTAAAGCTGTATGGACAAGCCCAATTTCACTCTACATGGATGAAAAACACATGCAAAATGGGTCAAGAAGAGTTGATTTGATCTAATTAAAAAACGGTCAATTGATGGACAAGTCTGGTAAACAATTGGGTCACTAAACTGTCCAAACATGGGACAACAAGCCCAATTTGGCAAAGGCATTTGGACTGCTCAGAAATTCACTTTTGGGAGATTTACTAGAGGTCAATACACTTGCAAATAAATCAGAACGTAGCACACCAACTTTGCCTAAGAAATCTTCCACCTCTTGCTTGATTCAAAGGTGATATCATGTATGAATCAAGCAACCAAACAACTCCATTCTCCACAATTTATGGTCGGCCATGGGAAAGAGAAAGGTAAGGGATTTGTCATGCTATTTTTAGTAAACACATCGACCATCCTTCACTAAAAATACCCATCTCCATTCCTCATTTCAATCATCCCTTAATCATCCCTCATTCCAAAATCATTTTTCATTTCATTCTTTTATTTGTTTATTTTTCATTTCATAATCCCCTTCTCCCTTAGTCAGCAAAACCTTGAGAACATGCTCTCTTGGTCGGCCACCTTGAGAAGCAACTTGTAAAGGAGCAACACGAGGATTGGAAAAACCACTTTGATCAGATTCTGCAAAATTATCGAAATAATTAGAGTTTATCCTTCCTTATCCTTGTTTATGTTTAATTATGTTTGCAATGTGTTTTGTTATCTTGCCATCAACAATGGTAGTTTAAATTTGTTTAGCAAGAATGGTTGCATTAATTTAAAAAAAGTCCATTTAAATTGTGTTTATGATGTTCTATGTCTC
Source organism: Gossypium hirsutum (assembly GCF_007990345.1). NCBI lineage: Eukaryota > Viridiplantae > Streptophyta > Magnoliopsida > Malvales > Malvaceae > Gossypium > Gossypium hirsutum. The sequence goes on from NC_053447.1 coordinate 38,408,068, forward strand.
AACCGTTCATGTTTTCCATTAAAATGAAGCATGTATTTCAATCATAGGTGATTGAATGCATTAGAATTAGTTGAGTGATCCTAATTAGACGACGACTAATGGACACATTAATTGAAAAGTGAGTGCTTAATTTAGATCCTAACCCGACTAAATTGAAGGTTCATAATAACTCGAAAGAGCTATATTATCTTGCATAATTTTTAGGCTTATGTGATTAAATTGTTTCAAACCTGACTTGCCCCTGTTATTTCACATGAATTCTAAGAAACCCTTAGTTGAATATGATTAGTAAAATGCATGATTTTCTAAGTAAAAGTTCCGAAAGGACTTAATTTTGGTTTTAAACCCACGAAAGATTGAGTTGCCTTGGATTATTTTTTTGAAACATTGTAAGCATAATGAAAATGAACTAAGTTGAATAATGTGACTATTCTAGCCTATGCATGTTATTGTTGTTGAAATTTGTGATTTTGCTGCTAAACTCATTTTATTTATTTTATTGCATTCATTGCATTTAGATTAAATTGCATTAAGGATCATCTTGCATCTAGTTAACTATTCTTTACACTCATCACTCAAAATATTGTGTTTTTATCACCAACTTTTGAACTTTAATTTACAATTAATTTATTAACATACGCAGTCTGTGTGGAGACAATAACTCTATTACTTGCTTATTACGTGGAACAACTGTGTACACTTACACAAACCACGCGTTACAAAAGCACAGTTGCATGTGTTGACATATAAGAGATTTGTTCGGCTTAATGTTTCTCCCTGGGGTGCCCCTGTTTTATTTGTTAAGAAAAAGGATGGGTCAATGCATTTTTGTATTGATTATTTGCAGCTAAATAAACTCACAATTATGAACAAATATTCGTTGTCTCGCACTGATGATTTGCTTGATCAACTGGAAGGTGCGATAGTATTTTCAAAATTTGATCTTAGTTCGAGATATTATTAGCTTCGGGTTAAAGATTCACATGTGCCAAAAATAACTTTTAGAACCAGGTACAAACACTATGAATTTTTAGTTATGTCGTTCAGTTTAACAAATGCTCATGTTGTATTTATGGACTTGATGAACAGAATATATTGGTCGTATTTAAACAAATTTGTTATTTTTTTCATTGACAATATATTGATTTATTCGAGAAACTAGACTGAGCATCCTCGACATTTGAGATTGTGTTGCAAACCTGCCCGAGAAACAATTATTTTCAAAATTCAATAAATATGAGGTCTAGCTTCAAGAAGTCGAGTTTCTAGGTCACGTGGTATCAAAAAATGGCATAAGAGTATATCTGAGCAAGATTTCAGTTATATTGAAATCGAAACCTCTAAGAAATGTCATTGAAATAAGAAGTTTTTGGGGTTTGGTTGGGTATTATAGATGTTTTGTTAAAGGTTTCTCAATGATTGCCTTACCACTGATGAATTTGCGACAAAAAGACATTAAGTTTTCTTAGTCTGATAAATATTAGCAGAGTTTTGATCAGTTGAAAGCAATGTTGACTGAAGCTCTCATGTTAACTCAACTAGAGTTCGATAAAGAATTTGTGGTACACAATGATGCTTCACTTAACAGTTTAGGTTGCGTTTTAATGTAGGAAGGTAAAGTTATAGCTTATTCTTCTCGATAGTTGAAGTCGCACAGAAAGAATTATCCGAAACACGATTTGGAACTTGTAGCTATTGTGTTTTCCTTGAAGATTTGATGACATTACTTATATGGAGAGAAGTGTCATATTTTCATTGATCATAAAAGCTTGAAGTATTGAAAGAACTAAATTTACTACAACATAGATGGTTGGAGTTGTTATAACATTATGACTTGATTATTGACTATCACACGAGCAATAAAATGTATAGTGATTTGAAACAAATGCACTGGTGGCCAGGTATGAAACATGAAATCTTAGATTTTGTATCGAAATGTTTGATTTGTTAGTAGGTTAAAGCCAAGTATCAAGTACCTTTAGGGTTGTTATAGCCTATTATGATTCCAGAATGGAAATGGGAATGAGTTACCATGGACTTCGTGTGAGGGTTACAATTATCTCCAAGGAAGAAACATGCAATTTGGGTTGTTGTCGATCGTTTGACTAAATCTACACATTTTATTCCCATTCTTATATATTTTTCACTGGATAGATTAACAGAGTTATATGTTTCTGAGATCATTAGATTGAACGGCGTACCCTTGTCGATTATTTTTTATCGTGATCCACGATTCACCTTTAAATTCTGGAGTAAGTTACACAAAGCTTTGGGCACTAAATTGACTTTTAGTACAACGTTTCATCCTTAGACGGATGACTAGTCTGAGAGAGTGATTTAGATACTCGAAGAAATGTTTCATTGTTGCATTCTTGAATTCAAAGGTAACTGGGAGAAATTTCTTCCGTTGGTTGAATTTGCTTACAATAACAGTTACAAGTCGAGTATTAAAATGGCCCTATACGAAGCTTTGTACGATCAAAAGTGCAAACCATCATTATGATGGAACGAATTGAGTGAGAAAAAGCTTTTGGGTAATGATTTGATTTGCGAAACCGAAGAAAAAGAGAAGGTGATACGAGACTATTTAAAAACTACTTCCGATCTTCAGAAATTATATGTCGATTTGAAGAGAAAAGACAGTGAGTTTCATGTTGGTGATAAAGTGTTTTTGAAGGTATTGCATTGGAAGAAAGTTCTCCATTTTGGCCGAAAAGGAAAGCTTAGTCCGTGTTTCATTGGTTCATACGAAATTATTGAGAGAATTGGGTAGGTAGCTTATCGTTTAGTTTTATTATTGGAGCTGGAGAAAATTCATAATACTTTCCACGTGCCAATGTTAATATAGTACAGATCTGATCCCTCACATGTGATTTCACCGGTTGAGGTAGAGTTGCAACCTGATATGCCGTATAGTGATGAACTTATTAAAATTCTAGCTTGGGAAATCAAAAAAATTGAAAAATAAACACATAGCTTTAGTTAAGGCTCTTTGGCATCGACACGAAATCAATCAAGCTCTAGGAACCAAAAGAAGCTATGAAATTGCAATACTCGAACCTATTCTCTGGTAAGATTTTTGGGGACGAAAATTCCATTAAGGGGAGAGAGTTGTAACAACTCATTTTCAATGGTATTGGAAATAGTTCTTTCGAGATAATAATTCCAACAAGTGAGTCAATTTTTTATTGTTTATTTATTATTTATATGATTATTACAAGGTCGTATTAAAATTTAGTTAAGAATTTTAATGTTTAGACTGTTAATTAAAGAAAAATGACCAAGTCGTAAAAGCTACAAAAGTTAGTGGAAGGTTTTAATGACTAGTAACATGAAATTTAATTATTTTTAAAGGGCAAATATGTAATTTGATAAATAAATAAACTGAGAAAAAAAAGATGAAACAAACCATATTCTTCATCTTTTTCTTGTAAGAATTGAAACACCAAAGCTAAGGGAGAGCAAGCTTTCAACCAAGACAATTTCAATTGCATGGAATGAGATTTTAGTCCGTTTTTAGTGATTTTTATGTTTTTTATTTCGTTTTAGCTTAATCTAGCTAACTCAGGGTTTAATTCGTTAAATTGTTAAATGTTTTAGATTATTCCATTGATGGGTTTGATGTGTTTTTTAAGTTTAATGGTAAATTGTTAAGCTTAGTTGTTAAAGAGGATTATTTTGTAAAGTAGTTTTTAGTAATTTTAATGTTTAGGGACCAAGTTGTTAAAATAGTAAAATTATAGGAAATTCTTGTGAAAAATTAATAAATGTGGGCTGAATAAGGACTATATAGAATCGTCTAGCTTGGGTTTTGCTTAAATGTGGTTAATTTGTAAGTTTCGAGTTTAGGGACTAAATTGCATAAAGAGTAAAATGCTGGGGGCAATTTTTTTAAATTTATATTGAAAAGGGTTATAAGCTTAAGTATAATTATTTGATATGTTTGAATGGATTAATTGAATGAAAACTATTATTTAGATCAAGAAACGAATCAATCGGACTCGAATCGTGGAAAAGATAAATTAACGGATTATTTGTCGGCCTAGTATTCGCAACCATTTTTGTCTAGGTAAGTTCGTCTATTGATTAAGTTGTTAATTACTATTTTGGATAAATTTTTTATTTACATTTGTGATATGTATAGCTTAAATTGATTGATAAATATAAATTGATGGTTTGGATTAAATTAAAATGTTAGTTAAAATGAAGATTATGACTGAAAATGGGAAAATAACCTGGTTACGTAATGGTGGTGAACAATTATATAAATGATTTCATGATTTGGATAAGATATGACCCGTTTGAACCTTGTGGGTGCTTAGGATACAAATGACATGTCATTAGGGATTGTTACATTCTCGGGTGCTAGTCTTGGATGTCCTACCAATGACTAAGGCCTTGTATTTGTTGCGGATTCACCACAACTTGTGTGAGCAGCACAGTGTAGCCTAACATCCCGACCCACAGCTTATGTAAATAGGCCCATTTCACAGCTCGTGTGAGCATTACAGTTACAACTTGTGTGAGCCTTTTTTCACGTATCCATTGTTATATCACTGTGGTTTATCGGGTATTAAATGATATAGGAATGACTTATATGAAATGAATATATGTAAATTGACTTATGAAAGGGATATTTATGAAATGGCTAATGGTATTGTTGTCACATCCCAAAAACTAGGTTAGTAGAAATTGGGTTAATTAACCGAGAGTGGTCACGACCGAATTTTTTATTTAGATAATTTTTTTCTCATTTGATAATAAATAAATATCAATGATAGCGATTGAGCAGTGGTGGATCTATCCTTGGTGATCTAAGTTCGAATCCCTTCCCTCTCATTAATTCCTTTTTTGTGCAAATTTGTTTCAAACCTTTAGCAAAGATCATCCTATGTTTTAATTATTTTCTTGTTAAAATGATAACATGGAATTAAGTGGCTAAGTTGTTAAGTGTTTAATTAATATCCTATAGGTTTTAGGTTCAAGTCTCCTTATTAACACATTTTTTATTAATTTTTTTTGTGAAATTTCCATGTGCTAAATTCCCTTGCTATCCAACCCATAGTTGCTATGCTTGGGAAGAGTCTTCCCTTGTTTACATAGTCAACATTCCCTCAATAGCCCCCTTTTCACTCCCATGATCCCCTTTTTGCTCCTTTGTCCTCTCTACATGCCTATTTTCTTTACCCTTACCTTATGTGACATACATTAAACTTGGACAAGGTGAATGACACCTTTTGTTGCCATTCTTTTATTTTCCTATTCATTTTTCCACCCTCTCTTTTGTTCCTCCCTATTTTCGCCCTTTTTCTTTTGTTTTAGCCATCAACCACCATTTCTATTATTTTTCCTCCTATTCTTCACCTCTTCTTTGCCTCAAACCACAATTGTCACCACTGGACCTCCACATTGCAGCCACACCTTTCTTCCATTTTCTCTATCACCGCCCTTAACGTCGCCCTCCTCCATTGTGACAACCACCGCATGCAACCGCTTAACTTCACTCTATTTTCTTATTTTCATTTATCCTTTCTCCTCCTTTAGATAAGTGACTGAAACCCATATTCTTTGGTTCTCCTTTGCCAAACCGTTGCCTCTATCACTGCCGACAGTTGAGATTCTTCCTCCTTTCTTCTTCATTTTTCCACCTTCGTTGTTCTTTTTGTTAATAAAAAAACTATCCACTATTCATTGTGTTTAATTATTAATCCTAAACTTTATTTTCATGAACTTACTTTTAATTAATCCTCCTTTTTATATCATTCTTTCCCCTCTAATTCGTGATCAAGAGAATCATTCAATCCCCCCATTTCAACCAAGTTAGTGTAAGTGTAAGTGTAAGGGTTGAGTAGAAATCTCCCTACTTTTTCTCTTGGCCGAATACTCTTAAAGGGTCATAGTGAATTATATTCTCGTGTATTAACTTATCGTATGTCATGTTTATTGAAGGGTCGATCGTCACCAATCCAAGAGATTATTAATGTTGGGATCGAAATCACTAATCCAAGTGATTATTTTTAGGGTAAGTGTTAATGGAAATCGATAACTAACTTATCGTATCTACCTTAAAAATGGTAGTCTTAACGTAAGATTGCCATTTCTTGAATGATTAGGTAATCTATTTGTTAGATCCAAGTGTGAGCGTTCTTAGAGAGTTGTTGCACATTGAATCTACAACTAGGTGTGACTTTTAACACCAAACAAAATTAAGACCAAACAAAATTAAGTCTATGTTTTATATTAATAAAATCGTCATTATTTGAATTATGTTTGTTTGATGATGATACTTTACGTATCAATAAAGAGATATAAAACTCATCGTTATGGACTATATCAAGTAAGTGATTCCAAATCATATATGTTCTGAAAAGTATGTGATATGATATTGATGATTATTATTGATTGAAAATTATGTAAATCTCATTCTCATGTTTTGTGATCTTATGGCATATGTGATTTTCGCATGATTTATAAAATGTGAAATTTTGGTACCATGTGTACATATGTGATTTGCATGTTAAACATGCTTATGCGATTTTGGCCATATTACATGCATGGGGTGGGATATGTTATTTGTAGTTTATATACAATTTGTTAAACATGCATGGGGTGGATATTACATGCATGGAGTGGGATATGTTAAACATGCTTATGTGTACATATGTTATTGGTAGTTTATCCACGATTTTGATGGCTTGTCCATGATTTTGATTATGTGGTAATTTATCTGCATTACTGTGACACTGTTCACAAATTGGTGTGTTATCGAATGGATGAGTTTTGGCGAACTTGATTTTGATGTGTAGCGGAGATGGGTAGGACCGTTTTCATAAAAATCTATTTCATTTTACGAAATGTGCATTGCCATGATCATGCATAGTATAGATGTGAAATATTGAGTTATATGAAACTGATATGATTGTTATGATTTTATAATGTATATGTTTATATGTATGTGATTGTGTGTATGTTAGTCTTACACTGAGCTTTATAGCTCACCTCCTGAAAACAAGAAAATTTATGTGTTTTTACATGCCCTTTTTAACTTAAAATCATGCTATTTCGGTTAAATTCTTGTCAAAAAATAATTAAATATTATAAAATAATTAAATTATGTTAAAAATATGAACATGATGAATTTTAATTAATTTTATAGTTTATTTTGACTATTTTTGACGGATTAGCACAAAGGGCGAAAATTGGCTCGGCAGACAATGCACGAAGAATAAAACCGAAAAGCAATTTGAAGCATCGAGATAAATTTATTTCTAGCCCAAGATAGTCCAAAAATGTGTGTTAATTAATAATATAATTAATTTTAATTTATTCCCAATTTAATTTGGGCTAAATAAATAATTATTAATTACTTATGAAAAAAAAGATCCAGTTGAACCGCATTGGTTGAACCGAATCTAGTGAACCGAACCAGCCACTAATTGGGCTACCCAGAACCGTCTATATGCTGACCTAAATAAGCATTTTAGCTGACTAAATAAGTGTGCAAAGAAGCCCTCGAAGAACTTTCAACCTTGCATTCAAACCCCTCCAAAAAATGTGGCTTTATGAATTTGCCCCAGGATATTTTTAGCAAAGTTGAATCTCTCAACTTTGCCATGTGTGTGGAAAGCCAAGGGGGTTCTCTTTGGCTGATGAAATTTTCTATTTTTAGCAGCCACAATAAGCTATAAAAGCCAACCCTTGCTGATCATTCAACTCATCCCTCCTTCACATCTCTTCTCTCATAACTCTTCTCTCCTCTCTCACTTTTTTTCTCTCATTTTCCCATTCAAAGTTCCTTTCTCTTATGTCGATTTATCCTCTTGAGAAAGGGGTATTCTTCAGCCATTTTGGAGCAGCAATTGAGTGTTCATAGCAGCCTTGACCGGCGAGGACAACAAAGAAGGAAGAACGGAGCAACCTAGTAAAGCCACGGAAAACCACCAGATTTGATTTTTGTTCCTTATCTCTTTAATTTTTGTTGTTTTTATGATGAACATATCTATGAATATTTATGCTATTGGAATGGTTAATTTAATCAGCTTACCTTGAATTTAATTCGTGTTGGGTTGATTGCATTCCGTCCTCTTGATTTGTTAAATTTATGTTTATGATGTTATAGGCCTCGGTAAAAAGTTTGATTAAGTAAAACCATGATTAAGTTATTATTTCATTCCAATTGTAAGATAACTAAATAATTAATTATTTAAACATATTGAAATTGTAATTAATGGACACAGTACTTAATCAGTGCATGTTTAATTCTTCTAAGGTAGCTAAAGATTAGATTAGCATTGTATTTGGCGATACATATGCATTGTATAACTTGCAAGATTATTGTGATTAAACTGTTTCAAGGTAAGGATACTTTATTACCTCACATAATCTTTTATATGCTTATTAGGTTGAATTAATCGTTTGAATCAACATAGGAATATGCGAGAGATTGTTTAATCTAATAAGTATGCATGTGCAATAGCATGTTTATCTTTATAAATCTGTTTTATCGGTCGAATTGACATAGGAATGTGTACAAGAGATGAATGGATTTTTTATTTGTAAATATGTTCATAAGTTAGCAAATTACAGAGTTGCCATGATTTATTATCAATAAGCATAAGCATAAGTTTAATGATTCTAAGGTAAGGAAATGTAATTAATCCAACACAATTATATAATCTTGATTAAAATTAGCTTTTGAAATCGTTCATTAGAACTTTATTTTGTTTTATTTTATTTTAATTTGTTTTCTAGTTTTTAATCATTTCCCAAATCCAAATATTTTTCTTTCACCAAAGTGTTCAAACTTACTTTCATAAATAATTCTTTTACAGTCCCTGTGGGTACGATAACTCGACATTTACTTGTCACTTTATTACTTGTTGCGATTGTGTACACTTGCACATTTTCGTCGTTCCACCCCCCTTTTGTTCTCCAATTTTACAGAAAACCCCTAGGATAGGATTTGATGATGGCATTTGGAGGAGTTTCTCAGAATTTTTTTAAAATTAGAGTAATGAAAGTTTATTTTGATATTTTGGGACTCTAATAAGTTTGAGTATAGACTATGGTACGGGACATTATTTTGGGGATTTTCATTCTGATTTGCATCAATTGATTGCATGACATTCAGCTTTAAAAACCTGCATAAATTAGAATTTGATAAGATTATGCATGAAACTTGGTTTTTATTAAAACTTGACAAAATCATTTTTTTCTGCTTCGACAATGAAAATGAGTTTTAGAAAAAAATATGACTTGGTTTTTGGGGTTTTAAATTGTGTATTGGTGTTTTATTGAATTTACATGAAATATTGATTTTAACAAAATATGGTTTTAGTAAAAAATTTAATTGTGATTCTTATAAAAATATGTCAATATTACATTTTCCGCTGCAATTCTGAGAAACGAGTTTTTAATAAAATTTGAATTAGTTTTCAAAATTACTAACATTTATAAATGAGATTTCTAAAGACATTTGATTTTTGAAGTTAACATCTTTTTTTTTTCTAAATAATGACGAATAACCAAGTTTTTTAGTTTTATATAAATAAACGAATGATTTTGAAATATGATTGTAATTATGAAAATTTAGAATATCAATCAAAATTTTACAAATAAAATACTGAAATCATTGATTTCTATAATTCTATTTTTTTTAAATTAAGTTAAATATTTGATTTCACTAGTTTTGAACGATTTACACAAATGCTTTAAAAAGTAATTGAAAACCAAGAAAGTTTTCCTGGCTCATTCCGATGGCCAATGTAGCTTTCCAAATTCGGTCATAACGATTAGGTCGGGTTTGGGAGGTTAATATTGTAACACCCCTAACCCTTCTTCGTTGTCAAATTAAGGTTACAGAGTATCGCAACAAATAAAGAAGCATTTAACAACTTATAACTTCTCAAATATTAATTTAAATAAAAACAAATCAAATCACTTGTTAAACATGGAAAACATACACATATAAACCTTAAATTGACATTAAAGGACCTTAAAAATAGTTTGAAAATAATCAGGGACTAATTTGGATTAAAATGGAAAAAATGTGAAAAATATGTAAAATTTTGGAAATAGGGGTCACATGGCTGTGTGGTCAGGCCGTGTGACAAACGCCAACTTGTTTGGCTACTTAGCATGCCCGTGCTCTCAAGGTCACACGGTCATGTCGTCAGGCAGTGTAACTCACTATGCCTATGTGAAACAAATCCTGCACCTAAAAATAACATCCATACGATAGTGTGGACAGATCATGTGTGGCACACGGCCATGTGACAACCCGTGTCCCAGTCCGTGTGCAGCCTAAAAACTTCATAAGCAAGCCAAATTTTTAACCCTTTCTTAGGCACCATGTCAAATCAATATCAATCATTTTCATGCCTTTAAAACACATTCAAAACGTGCTTGAAACATACCAAAACATCGAACCTAAGTTCCTAACCAATGTGCCTTCATTGGTACCATATTTTATACACCAAAATAATTAACATTCAAGGATCTCAAGTCCTTGCATTATACACATGCCAAACATAACAATTCATCCACTCGATTCACATTCAATTTTACCATATTTCAAACACTCCCAAGAATCATATACCAAACAACTAAAGACATACATCTATAGACATATACAAGCCAAATCCAAAGATATATACACAAATATGCTTAAACAAAAGTTAAATAACATCATTATAGCAAAAGAACTTAAATGCTCTTAGAACATGCCATTTATAACTTAAATCAAAATAATCACAACTTAAACCGAATCATTGAACGGATAGTGTGATCTCCAACAGTAATCCAATCGACAACTCAAATCTAACAATCTACAAAAAAGAAAAACCAAAATGAGGTAAGCTTGCATAAAGCTTAGTAGGTTCATATTAAGCATAAAATTTAACTTACCATAAAGGGCTTAACCTAAATCTTTTATAATAAAAAATCATAATCAATGTCATGAGTTCATTTAATTGCCTATGCACATCACAAGTCTCACAAGGTTAGTAAATTCACAAATATAGCCATATAACCTTATCAAAACATAACATTTATAAGTAAACAAACATATAACCTCAATTCATCCATCATATGTTCATTTAATATATCACATACCATTTCAGTGATCCATCTCAATTTTTTTCCCATTTACATATCAAATTTCATACAACCATCTCATATATCCATTTATACTCAATAAACCAAGATTAAAGGGAAAATATTTATTCAAAAAATGATTTTATTATGGCATAAAACATTACAAGTAAACATATTTAAAACTCAATTCAACTGTAACACCCCTAACCCATCTCTGTCACCGAATTAGGGTCACGGACCATTACCGTATAAAATAGAACATTTAATATCGAAATGAAATAAACATGCAATTTATATATTAACATCTAATTATCTAACTTAATTATAGCATAAATACTTTTATAGGCCTTAAATCGAGCCTATGTGGCCCTAAAAATAATTTGGGAACAATCAAGGATCAATTCAAAGTAAAGCAAATGATTTAGGGAAAGGTTGAAAATTTTGAAAACATGGGTCACACGACCGTGTGACATAGCCCAGGCTGTATGGGCAGTTGAACTATGGGACACACGGTCGTGTCCCAGCTCGTGTGTCAAACAGTATAACTCACTAACTTGGGTCACACGACCATGTCGCGGGCCGTGTGCCAGTCCAAGTGAAACTTGCATCTGAAAGTACAATGACACACGGCCATGTGGGGTGACCGTGTGTGGCACATGCCGTGTGACAGCCCACGTCCCAAGCCGTCTGCAGCATAATTTATCCCTAATACAAGCCAAAACATTAACCTTTCCTTCCACAATAACTCATACCATTTCTGATAGAGGGTTGCGCGCGGACCAAGATCGAGTTGCCAAGTCACGACAAAACTCCTACGAGGCTCTAAACGAACAGATCTGAAATGAAACAGAAATTAAAGATTAGAACTTTGAATTTCCAGATCTGGAATAAAAATCCCCAAATCAACAAAGAATCAAATTGGGAATAGGAATAATTGTTAATAAAGGTTTTTGGGGAACCAAGAACATGTAATTGAACCCCAAAGAATACTCCAATCTGCCGAATCTGAAAAGAAAGACACAAACAGTAAGTTAAATTTCCCTAAAATTCCAACAATCGAAACAACCCAAATCTGAAAAGAAGAAATCGGCAAGAACAAGGAATTTAGGAATTTTGAACGAATTTTGCTGCCAAGAACAAAAAGGGCGATCTGATCTTTAATAAAGAAGAGGGCAAATCAGATTTGGAATGCTTTGGAACTCCTGAAACGCAACAAGAACAGCAAACAAAGTGATTAAATAAAATCGACACAAGCAAAATTTAAAAGAAAAAATTGACAGCAAGAAATTAAAAGATAAGTCCTAAGAAGCCTTGAAATCCTGAAAGATTTCACAATTCCCTTCAAACGGCTCTAATCTCCCCTCCAAAGAATATCAATGGCAAGAAGAAGGCTGAAGATGGCTCCCACAATCAAAAGATTGTTAAAACAACTTCTAAAGAAAACTCAAGATAGAATTCTTGGAGAAAAACCCAAGGAGAATTCTGCACTTTAACAAATCTGAATTTTTTAATATATTTGAGAAGTGAATAACAAGGTGGCCGGCCAAGGCTTTATATAGGCCTCTTAAGTGTTTTCCTAATCTAATTAGAAAACTAAAAAAACAGTCCCAATTATTTTAATATTTAAATGGAAATTCGACCAAGGGCTTTTAATTGGGCCTCTTGGACTGAATATCTACATAAAAATTTAAACTAAGTATTTAAAAAATAAAACTTTACAAATTGGGCCACTTTGACAATTTGGCCTGATTTTCAAGTAAGTATGGTTTGTCTTCTTGTTTGGGCTTGGACTCATCTTATTGGGCCTTACCTTCAAGAACTTGGGCTTGTATTCCATCTTTTACCGAAATTGGGTCGTTGAAGCTCGTAACAGAGATCCAATGCGATTTGGTTGCAAGATTTGGTTTCTTGGACCATGATTTCCAAGATTTGAAATCTTAATTTTCTTGATTCTTGAAATCGCTCCAAACAGCGAGATTGGGCCAAGATTCGGTTTCTTGATTTTCTTGAAAATAAGAAAATGAATCTTGATTTTCTCTTTCTCTCGTATATGCATCTAAGGCCTTGCTAACGAACTCCTGGATGGTCCTATTTAGTTTGGAACGCATTTTTCGGGCCTTTGATCTCGTTATTGGGCCTTGTGGTAATTTGAGCCCATCACGTTCTTGGGCCTGGGTTGGGCCTTTGTGACTCGTATCATTCCCCTCTTCCTCAAAAAGATTCATCCTCGAATCTGAAAAATCAAATGGGGATAAGTCAGCCACATTAAAGGTAGAACTTACATTGTACTCACCAGGGAGATCAATTTTATAGGTATTGTCGTTGATCTGCTCGAGTACTTGGAAAGGCCCATCGCCCCTTGGGTCCAACTTGGTATTTTTTTTGTAGGAAATCGTCCTTTCCTCATATGGATCCAAACCCAATCTCCGGGTTCAAAGACAACCCGTTTGTGCCTCTTGTTTGCTTTGTTGGTGTTGAAGTCATTTGTTTTGGCTATTCTCTTCCTAGCCTTCTCGTGTAAGGATTTCACCAACTCAGCAATAGTGGAGAAATCTTTCACAAATCGTCTATAAAAACTAGCTAAACCATGGAAAGATCTCACCTCAGTTATCGATTTAGGAGTTGTCCACTCCCTTATTGCCTTAACTTTGTCCTTATCGACATGAATACCTTGAGCACTAATTATGAAACCTAAACATATTAGCTTATCACAACAAAATGTGCATTTATCAAGGTTGGCAAACAATTTTTCAGCTCTTAGAATGTTTAAAACCGTTCTAACATGGAAAACATGATCATTTAATGTTGTTGAGTAAATTAAAATGTCATCAATCCAAGAATGGCAATTATCGACAATAATATACAGTACCTTTTCAAAATTCAAGTCATGAGCAAAGTCATCAATACCAGTTGAATGTAGTTGTTTAGAGAATAGAGAAACTTCATCTTGCTTACCATTAGAGGTGGGAAAACGAGGATCAGCTTTACCTTGTTCAATCAATTGAAAACGTCTCTCGATAGAAGGGTAATGAAGCTGGAACCTGTCCATGGGTGGAATCTTGCAAACCTGAAACAAAGAGAAATCACAAGGCGATTTCGAATGGGGGTTAGCAAAAATATTCCTCCCTTGTGTTTGAGCATTCTCTTCTTCTTCACTCATTCCTTGTTTAAGCTCTCTCTCTTTTTCACTCACTTCATTCACATTTTCTTTTGTTTCTCTCTAGCTTTCCTTTTCGCCTTTTTCATTTTCATTTTCTTCTTTTTCACTTTTATTTTTCTCTTCTTCTTTTTCTTTTTCCTCACTTGTTTTAACAATAGAATTTTTCAATTTGATTTGGTCCTCATGGACTAGATCCGGAGTGAGCGGCACTAAGGTGACTTTCCTTCCTTGATGCTTGAAAGAATACCTATTGGTACGACCATCGTGGGTGACCTTTCGATCCCTTTGCCATGGTTCTCCTAACAACAAATGGAAGGCTTGAATACGCACTACGTCGCACACGACTTCGTCTTGATACTTGCTGATAGAAAAGGCGATGTGCACTTGTTGAGTGACCTTAAATTGGTCTTCGTTGCTAAGCCCTTGTAGTTGATAAGGTCGTGGATGCTTGGTAGTGGTTAACCAAAGCTTTTCTACTATCGTCGTGCTGGCTACGTTCGAGCAACTTTCACCATCAATAATACCTCTACAAAACTTACCTTGTACATGGCAGCGAGTATGAAAGAGATGTTCTCGTTGCTGCTCGCTCTTTGGTTTTGCCAAAGAGGGTTGTCCGCGATCATAAACATCATAGTCAGGTCTAGGGACACATTTAGGAGCGTGCCTATGAGCACGAGGCTACTTATCAACATCATCTTTAATTGGATCTCAATATTGAGGCTCTTGATTCAATCGCACCTCATTGATAGTAGCACTCAAAGTTCGAAGTACGGCAGCCTGTTCATCTAACTGTTGTTGGAATTTTTTAAATGTGTCATAGACATCATTATGGTCATTATCACCTTGACCAACTTTATACATTTTCAAAAACCTGCAAAATAAACACTCAACACTCAAAAAGAAAATTTTAGCGAACCTCACCGTTAATCACTCAAAAAGAAAAAATCAAATTCTCAATGAGGTAGAATTCAATCTTGTGAGTTCTTTAGTAGAGTCTATATCAACCAATTAGAAAACTAATCTAATTAGAAAACTAAAAATAAAAAAACTCCCAATTATTTTAATATTTAAATGGAAATTCGACCAAGGGCTTTTAATTGGGCCTCTTGGACTGAATATCTACATAAAAATTTAAACTAAGTATTTAAAAAATAAAACTTTACAAATTGGGCCACTTTGACAATTTGGCATGATTTTCAAGTAAGTATGGTTCGGCTTCTTGTTTGGGCTTGGACTCATCTTATTGGGCCTTGCCTTCAAGAACTTGGGCTTGTATTCCATCTCTTACCGAAATTGGGTCGTTGAGGCTCGTAACAGAGATCCAATGCGATTTGGCTGCAAGATTTGGTTTCTTTGACCAAGATTTCCAAGATTTGAAATCTTGATTTTCTTGATTCTTGAAATCGCTCCAAACAGTAAGATTGGGCCAAGATTCGGTTTCTTGATTTTCTTGAAAACAAGAAAGTGAATCTTGATTTTCTCTTTCTCTCGTATATGCATCTAAGGCCTTGCTAACGAATTACTGGATGGTCCTATTTAGTTTGGAACACATTTTTCGGGCCTTTGATCTCGTTATTGGGCCTTGATGTAATTTGAGCCCATCACGTTCTTAGGCCTGGGTTGGGCCTTTGTGACTCGTATCAATTTCCAATCATTTTTACATGACCAAAACACTTTAAAATATACCAAAACATAATCCAATCAACTTAGGTGCCTAACCAAAATAACTTTAATTGACACCACAATTTAACCTACCAGCTTGACTCAATTGAACATTTCAAGTTCATTCATTAAGCATAAATCATATATTGAAAATAACCGTTTCAATGCATGCCATTCAATCATACTTTGTCTATTTTCATATGAGCTTACATAAATGTCACATACCATATATTTTCACTTTCACTTGCAATTCATCAACTAAGACATTATTACATATATAAGCTTAACATTACCCAAATATACCAAGTTTCCAAACTATAATAAAGTCCTATTACATACCAAACTCACATATAACATTTGAACATTTTGTTCACACTTCAATGAACAAAAGATCATCTAAATTACAAGGCATTCACAAGTGACTAAAAGTCATGCTTATTTATATACATTTGTAAGTCAACAACAAGGCATATAGGCCAATAAACTTACCCACATCACATTGCTAAATAGTCTAAAAATCAACTTCTATTACATTCAAAACATATCACTACAATAATCCACACACAAATCAATCAACCATTTCTTTTCTAATATCAAAAGACCATGCTCAACCATTAAGAAAAGGTACTTAGGCATACCAAAACTTGGCACAATCCAAAACATACCAATTTAACATACAACCCTATACATGTCATTTATAACTCTTTCAATATATTCAAAATTTACCAAAATGGATTGATGAATAGTGTGATCGTGCTCCGATGGTGATTCTAACCGTTCGAGCTTTCCGATGATCTACAAAATAAAGAAAACAACTATATAAGCAACTAGTGCTTAGTAAGCTCGTATAAAGGAACTTAAACTTACCAAATGCATTAAATTAATCAACCATAAGTAATTTCATTTAGTCATAGACCAAATTGCCTTTTCCTATACACCACACCTCACAAGGTTTGTAGGTGAAGCAATGCACATATAAATCTAATGTTTTCAAGGCATCTAACATATCAAGCATTTCAATTTCACCATTCATCTATCATATGACTACCATATACCTTCATTTTCTTTCAACTATACTTATCATATATTATTTATCCTTACTTTAATTCATAAATCATTTCATATAATCATATACTCTGTAAAGCTTTATTTACCTATTGAACCATATAGAATAAAGTCGGATACTCGGGAATGCTCACACAAAGTTTGTCTTTCCATGTAACCATAATCTTTCCAATAGTGCTCACACGAGCTGTAGGTTGGGATGTTATCTACATGATGCTGCTCACACAAGCTGTGGAGAATCTACAACAAATACAAGACCTCAGCCATCGATAGGACATCCAGTACCAGAACCCGAAATCGTATAATCCCTAATGACATGTCATTTGTATCCTACGAATTCCCAAGGTTTAAATGGGACATTTCCTTGTTCATATCCTTTGATTTCAGTCTAACATACCATTACATTATACATATATGAAATGCAAATTTTCAAATATATCCTTTAATTTGATTAACTTCTTTAGTTGATCCATGATAATAATTTATCACACTTTTATCATTTTAATTTAAACATGGAATAAATATTTATTTACATCCATCCAAAATAGAAAATAATAATTTCAATCCTTATACGAACTTACCTCGACAAATACAGTTGTAAAAACAAAGTCGACGACTAATCCAACATTTAGCTTTTCCTCTGTTTTGATTCATTTGGCTCGTTTCTTGATCTAAATAATGATTTTTATTCAATTAAACCATTCAAATAACTTAATATAATTAATTCAACTTATAACCCTTATCAATGGGAAATTTACAAAATTACCCCCAATGTTTTACCTTTTATACGATTTAGTCCCTAAACTTGCAAATTTACCATTTTTAGCTAAAATCGGGTTAGCTAATTTTTGTAGGATTTCTTAACAACCTATACTCATCAAAATTTCACATTAAATCCCATGAATTTTACTCTTTTAACAAATTAATCCTTTAACATTAAAATAACTAAAAATCACTTAACAAAATACTTCTATTTAACATCCAAGCTTAATAATCTATCAATTAAATCCACAACCACAATTAAACCATTCATGAAAAATATCTAAACTTTTAATGGTTTTACAAATTGACCCTCGGGCTAGCTAGATTAAGCTAATATGAGCTCAAAAACATAAAAATCACTAAAAACTAGCCTTCAAAACACCAACATGCATGGAATATGTTTGGCCGAACCTTCCAAGTTCTCCCAAGGAGTTTTCAGTTCTTCATATCTCAAGCAAAAAGATGATCACTTTGTTTTACTATTAGTTTATGTTATGAATTTACAAAATTACCAATTTATCCTTTAAAAATTATCATACTTTCATTCATTTAATCACCCAAAACTGTCCATTATAAAATCAAATGGTATATTTACCATTTAAGTCCATTAGTTAAGAATTTCATAGCCATTTGATCCTTTTATCAAATAGAATTCAACTTTTTTATCTTTTATAATTTAGTCCTTTTCAATTAATTAACTATCTAAGCATAAAAATTTCTTAACCAATTTTTAATATGACCCTAATAACACTCCATAAATATTTAATAAAATATTTATGGGTTTGGTTTATAGAAACGAGGACCCGATACCTCATTTTCTAAAACCACTTGACTTTCGGAACCAACCACTTATACTTTACAATTTGCTCAATTAGCAAATTTTAACCAAATCAAATTATAATTATATTTGACCCACATAAATAAAATAATAAAAATTTTCAAACTCAATAGTCGGATTTGTGGTTCCGAAATGACTAAAAACGAGTTGTTACATCAACCTTCTATTTGCATAATAAAATTCAAACCATTAATATAATACTCATTTAATTTTTGTACCATTCCAGATAATTCATTGTTCAGAGGATGTTGTGGTATCTTCCCACCACGGTCTTACACATTTCCGAAGTGATGCCATACTATCTTTCAACTATAGTATTATTCATATCGGATTTAATGTCATAGTATCTTTCAACTATGGTCTTATACATTTATAGTATAATACCTTAGTTTCTTTTAACTATGGTCTTATTCATTCCGGTTTAATGCCATAGTATCTTTAAACTGTGGTCTTTCTCATTTCAGGTATAATTCCATCGTACCTTTCAATCATGGTCTTTCTCATTTCTCAATCCAAAGAATTTTATGAACCAACCATATATAGAGATAAACATTAAATTACGAAACAACAATCAAATAATTACTTTTACTAACGTACGAACTTACCTAAAAAAATGGCTATGAACGTGAAACCAATATTTACTCGGCTAACCCCTTTTTCCATGATTGTTGCCCGATTGATTTGTTTCTTGATTTAAATATAATAATTTTAATTCAATTAACCATTTAAAATAACTAACCAATTCAAATTATGCATATAAGCCCTTTTATTATCATTTTACACAATTACCCCAACATTTTGTCGTTTAGTCAATTTAGTCCTTAAACTCGAAACTCACAAATTAACCACAATTAAAGAAAAATCATGCTAGCCAAGTTTTTCCTAGCCCCTACTCAACCCACTTTTATCAAAATTTCTCTAAAATTCCATGTAGATTTCCTACTTTAATGATTTAATCCTTAAACATTAAAATTACTAAAAATCACTTAACAAAATATATATATATTTACCTATTAAACTCAAGAATTTAACAAAAAAGTATACAAACACCTAAAACTCATTCATGGTAAGTCTCTAAACTTTTAACAGTTTTACGAATTGACGCTCGGGTTAGCTAAATTAAGTAAAAACAATCACAAAAACATAAAATCATTAAAACAGACCTCAAAATCTCACACATGCATTGAAGGAAGCTTGGCCGAACCTCCCTTGCCCAAAAATGGTGTCTTTCTCGGTTGGAGAAGAAGAACATAAAGAAAAAAAATATGTTTTCTTTTGTTTATTTTATTTTATCTTAACTTAACTTTTATTTTAATTTAATTTAATTAAAACACATAGTTTTAGTCAAAAACAAGCACTAACAATATATGTCATTTAGTTATGGTATATTTGTCACATAAACCCTTGTACCTTTCTTAAGTTAATCAATTAACTAATAGAAACTAACTTTTGCTGTTTTTACGATTTAGTTCTTTTTACTTAATTAACTATTTAAACATTAAAATTTCTTAACCAAATTTCACTACACCTATATAATGATTCCGTAAATATTTAATAAAATATTTATGAGCTCGGTTTATAGAAACGAGGTCTCAATACCTCATTTTCTAAAACCATTTGACTTAAGGAATTAACCACTTAAACTTGACTATAAGATCAATTAACAAAATCTATTATATAAAAATTTCAATAATATTATACTTTACTCATAAATATTAATTAATAATATTTATGAACTCACTCGTCAGATTTGTGATCCCAAAACACCTGTTTTTCGACACCACCAAAAAATGGGTTGTTACAGGTATCAAGCATAGAATGGAATGTGTCACATATTATAAACATGAGATGGATGATTAAATTGCAATTGTTATTTATGAACATTATATGATATGATCTAGTTTCAAGTTCTTATATATGCTAACTCACTAACTTGTGAGATTTGTGATGTGTACAAGAATTGAATGAAGTCATGAGCTTATTAATGAAATTATGCATGAATTGTATAAATTGAACCAATTTGGTAGATTTATGTTTATGACTTATACAAGCTTACTAAGCACTAGTTGCTTATGTTAGTTGTTTTATTTCCCTGCAGATCATCGAAAATTTTGATCGGTTAGAAGTTCAAGTCGGAGCAAACATGCTATACGCTCTTCAACTCAGTAGAAGTTTTGGTCATTTTGATGGTTACCTATTAAATTTTGGTGTAGGTTTGTCTCATACGGTCACAGGTTGTAACATGACCAGGAGACATGGCCGTGTGACCCTATTATGAATCACACACGGTTTGGCACAGGATCTACAACACGGTCATGTGACCCTATTTTGAATTACTTACGGTTGGGCACACGGTCTGGCAACATGACTATGTGACCGTATTTTTGAACTGTACACAGTTTGGCCACACGACTTAGGATCCGTCACACGGCCTGGCCAGGCAACCATGTGACCCCTATTTTCAATTTTTTACATTCTCCTATTTTAATTCAAATTAGTCCCTGATTGTTTTGAAATTGATTTTTAGGTTCCGTAAGCTCGATATAAGGCCCGTAATTGTATATATGCTATGAATGATGATTGGTTTTGAACATTTGATGTTTAAATTAATAATTGAATTGTTTCATGTTGTCATTTGATTTAATATGTGTTGTAATACTCTACAACCCTAATCCATTGATGGAGACGGGTTAGGGGTGTTACAATATACTTGCAATCAAAGATCCTATCAATTGAAATCAATTTGAAGTTATGTGAGAACTTGAAACCAATCTTGTAGAGCTTCAAGTTACCTTTGAAACAATTTTTGAATATCATCCCAAGATATGGTTATTTCAAAAAGTAATGTAGTTCCTTGCAAGATATTTGAGATTAATCGTTGGGTTTCATAAGGGTAACTTTAACCTGACTTTCCATGACTTTCTAACCACATTTTGGGGCAATTCTTATTCCTAAATTGTAAATATTCAAGTTCTCTTTGCAATGATTTTTGAATTACCAAGTTTACTAACAATTTATATCTATTACCTACAAATAAATTACCTACAAACAATTTGAGTTTAATGCAAATCAACTTCTCTAACTTGTCAAAGTTTATCAAAACACGTCTAAGTATTAGATTATCAATTACCTATTGTTCTTAATTAGCCAAATTGATCCTAGATGTATTAAAATTTTTAAATTATATCTATGCACTCCTACATTTTGAACAATTCTTACTAATCACGAGCATTGCAATAGGCAGATGATTGATGACTCTTCTTGTGGGGTTTGTGATAGCATTGAAGAGTCAAATTTGCAAATATTGAAGGATTGCAACCTGGTGAAGGCATGATGGTTGAATCTTGTCCCTAAAGAGCATTATAATAGTCTTTTGTCCAACTCATTGTGGGGGTGGACTGTTGTTAATATCATAACTGCATACAATATATAGCTTGATGAAGGATTATGGTGAACCTTATTTGGTATAGTTTGCTAGAACATATCAAAACAACAAAAATCAAATATTATTTAAGAAATCTAGATGCAATACTGACTCTGTATCATAAAAGTTGAGCCTTGACTAAACTTGAACTCTAAAAAGAGGGTCAAAAGGTCTCAAAGTCAACATGAATACATTGATACAAAGTCGCATGGTCGCTTTCGTGCTATAAAGCACTTGGGGTCTAAACTTCCTTGCAGATTACATCCTACAAGTTACGCTTGATCTGGTGTCAATCCTGCTGAATATCCTTGTCCATGTTGAACTTGTATTCGAGGCAAAGTGGACACTTCAATATCATATTGCCAAATCTGGGCAATTGCATGGATGATTGAAGATTAATGTGGATGGGTCAACAGATAGAGCCACAAACCATGCTTCATTTGGTGGAGTTATTAGGGATTCACAAGTTAGTTGGCTTCTTGGTTTTAACAGGAAATTTGGGTCAACTTCAATTCCGTGTTCTAAACGCTAGGAAGATCATTCTTGAGAGGGAACAAATTGTTGTTTGGTTTTATACATCAAGGAAGCAATTTGAAGACAATGGGAAGTGAAGATCAAACATATACCAAAGGAAGCAAATAAAGTGGTGGATTTCATGTCCAAAGCTTCAAGTGCATAGGTTAATAGTTTACATAGATATATTACTCCTATACCTATGGTGTGGAATTTGCTTGTGCATTATTCAACGGGGTTACACATACTAGTGACTGTACTTCCTAGGATCTTTAACTTTCCTTGCCTTTTAATTAAAAAATAATTAATTAAATATATTGTTTTAAATCTTAACAAATCATAACAACAACAAAAAAACTACTTTTTTCGTATAATTACAAGTGTCCTCATCCATTTTACGATCCAAGTATAGTTTTAGCCGGGCTAAACGATCTAAGTATAGTCTTGTTTAGGCCGAGGTGGTATTCAAGTGAAACTCTCCCAACAATGTCTACTCCAAGATTCAAACTTGGTTCGAATGCCTCGAAAAGTTCACTTCCACTTCTGCCAACTACTTATTGGTTTGTTAAAAATATTTTTTAAGTTATTCATTAATATAAAAAATCATAATAAATATTACATCAATTTTTAAAAAAAAATGATAAATTAGATTGGTAGTCACCCAACTATTAGTAATTTTTTTAGTCACTCAACTATGAAAAGTTACAAAGTGATCACCGAATTATACAACTTTTTCTTTTTTGGTCACCACCCGTTAAATTACTAACAGAAAAATAACTTGAAAATTTTTAAAATCGATAAAATAGAAACTTTAACCCTCAACATTTACACATTGTGTCAATTTAATCTTGATTCCAAAAAAAAATAACCCTCAATATTCACACATTATGTAATTTGGTCTCTCTTTTTTTTGCAGTTTTACTTTTATTTGTGACATTATATGTTAATTTTCAAAGAATAAGAAGATGAAAATTATTATCTTGGATTTTTAGGTGTTTCCATTTTTGGTATATTTTCGATCAAATTTAGTTGATAGATTTATTTTTTTTTTAGCTTTTTAGGTGAAAGAGTCATAAAGAAAAGCAAAATTGAAAAAAAAAGACCAAATTACACAATGCGTAAATTTTGAAGGTTAAATTTTTGGAGTCAAGAGCAAACTGACACGATGTATAAATGTCGAGGGTTAAATTTACTATTATTCCAATTTTAAAAGTTGTTACATCATTTCTTCATCAGCCATTTAATGGCTAGTGACCAAAAAAGAAAAAATCGAATAGTTGGATGACCATTTTGTAACTTTTCATAATTAGGTGTGTTGGGAAAATCTAGTTTAGAAAAGGCTTTTTGTCACAGCTAAAAAATTAAAACTTGAAAACTGATTCGGTTTGTGATATTTATAGTAATAATTTTTTTCCAAAAAGTACTTATGCTTTGAACAAGATGGATCCTAAACATTCCCAGCTTTCGACCAAATGACCTTCTCCGCTATTCTCACACCAAGAATTGCTTTGAGTGTAGGCACGAACAATCACAAACCAAACATAGAACCAGAAATGATTTATTACTTTTAGTAGGAAAGTAATTTTCTCTCAATAGAAACCGATAGAATTGTGATTCCTAGAAAATAAATTTTATATTTAGAAAATAAGTTCTCTCTATTTTTTTACAGAATAACAATATCTCAAAGTTATGTGAAACTTATGTTGTCTAAATAGTTCTACCAGTGTCATCCATTTACATGGAGAGATAGGAAAATCCCGGTTGAATTAGTAAAACACAAATAATATTTATTTAATAAAAACCAACCTTCTAGCCTAATGAGAAGAGAGGGGCACACCCTTGTTAAATACACTAAGGTTGTTGCCCCACACATGGAATACGAGGGGAATCGGGTCTCTCTTGTATTGGGTCCAATTATATGTGCTTCTTAAACTTTTAACTCAACACTCTATAATTTAATCCAATCCAATACATGTTTTTTATTTCCCAACATAAATATTATTTGTTAACTAATTTGATTAGATAAATTATTTTTTCCAGTTAAATAATTTTCTCAACCCAATTGTAATTCCTTAAAGTCATAACAACTTTACCGTAAAAGAATCTATAAGAAAATATATTTAATTTTCATATTCAACAGATTCACAATGACTAATTGATTTCATTCCAATTTTGAACTTCAAATATTTAATTAAATAATAATTCAAAAAACTTAAATTAATTCTCAAGTCATTTCCATAGTAAGTGAGGAAATACATTCATTTACTAATGTGACTCTTTTCTCCAACTTCATCATTTCCATCCATTTCTGTTCATTTGATTCTACATGCAATTCATTTATGGTTTCAACAAGCTAGCTAAGGGGTCGATTGGACATATGTAATTAGGGCTCAAATAATTTATAA
This sequence comes from Gossypium hirsutum, assembly GCF_007990345.1. NCBI lineage: Eukaryota > Viridiplantae > Streptophyta > Magnoliopsida > Malvales > Malvaceae > Gossypium > Gossypium hirsutum. The sequence continues at coordinate 38,432,991 of NC_053447.1, forward strand.
TTAAGTTTAAGATTTTTACCTATTAATTATAAACTTATTTAGTTACGAAGTCATTTCATTATAGTATCGTGACTGAGCTCTCCCTTATTACATGTCATTACAAGAGCTACTTCATCAACGCTTGTCCAATGACTTTTTCATAAGTGTGTTACTCTTATAAGATATCCTTAATTTTTTTGGGATAAAGTCGTTCTCCCAATATGATCCTATTTTATCTCATGGTAATCATTACATATTTCTTCAAGAAAAATCAATTACTATTAAATAGTAGTTAAGTCATTTATCATAAAGACAAACAACCTGTGACCAAGTTTATTTTTCATCTATCATGTAATGCCTACCCATTTCTTGGGTTATGAATTCAAATATTGTGAATGATGCTACATACTGCAGAAGTTGTATCCCCAACGCACCAGCTTCTGGCTCCTTATCTATTTGAACTCAGGCTTTGATCTATTCTACTTAGGTCCTATTCAATGTATTTTCAGTTCAGTTAGTCATATATATGTCTCTATCTTCTTTGGAGTCATCCACTCTGATGCTCAAGACAAAACATCTCCCCTACTGGACTTAATAAATGACATATCAGTTTTTCATCGGTTTGCTCATTTCTCATTAGACTAAAGACATGTTTAGGTTCATCTACTAATACAAGTTGTCTTTCCGTATTACGATCTGACAACGTAGTACCACTTATTATTAGTTAAACATTAGATAACCAGTGAACCAATATTTGTTTCAATTTTGTTTTGCATGCAAAATTTATTATAGACAATATACAAAGTTTATTAATGTAATTAATGAATATTATTATTAAATCAATTTGTTCAAAAATATAAGTATACAAAACGAATTTATTACACTTAGGACACCAGATCTAACAAGGTAACCAATAAAGAAACCTGCCAATTGGTAGGTAATTGTAAGTGCTGTTTACCCTAAAAAATTACTAAACCCTAATGCAATATACCAAAATGATTTGTGTAATTTTTTTAAAACAAAATTAAGAAATGATATTACAAAAATAAATTTTTTAATAAGATATATTACAAAAATTATCAAAACTAAAAATTTTATCACATGAAATATAAAATATAAATGTGTGTTTAAAAATAACATAGAATAAATAATGGAACATATAGTTTGAAACTAACTAATAAGAACACATGAAATATATTTATATATACAAATGATGGAAGTAGTAAAGTGTGCATAATAAATTAAAATGTATAAAAATATTAAAATAAAATTTTAGATGAGTGGTAAATTCAAGATTTTACTATTCAATTCATGCGAATTCAAATCTCACCATATATACATTTTCATTGGTTTTTGCTAAAATAAAAATACCAAAATACCCTTGAATAATATAACTTACTTTAATTATGGAAGGACATTTTTTTAATTTTCCTAACCGAGTTGGTGTCCGATTGACTTGTGACACCAAGTCAATAAAAAATTAAATAATAGTAAGGTATAAAACTAATGGAGATAATAAATTGTGCATATTAAAATAAAATTGTATAAAATATATCAAAATGAAGCTTTGGCTAAGCAGTAAGTTTAAGGTTTTACTAATCAAATTGATGTGGGTTCAAATCTCACCATATGTATATTTTTATTGATTATTGTTAAAATGGAAAGACTAAAATATGCTCAAATAACATAACTTATTTTAATTATGAAAGGGTGGTTCTGTAATTTACCTAATTGAGTTGGTACCCGGTTGACTCATGACACCAACATAGTTAGGAGCTTAAATAATAGTATAGATATACAATTATTGGAAATAATAATGTGCATAATAAAATTAAAATGTATAAAAAATTAAAATGAAGGTTTAGCTGAGTGGTAAATTAAAGACATTACTATTGCAATTGATTCAAATTCAAACCTTACTATATGCATATTTCTATTGTTTTTTAAAATAAAAAGACTTATCTCTTAAAATGAAAAGACTAAAATATCCTCAAATAACATAACCTATTTTAATTATAAAAGTGTGGTTCTATAATTTACCTAATCGAGTTGGTACTCGGTTGACTCGTGACACCAACTTAGTTAGGAGCTTAAATAATAGTATAGATATACAATTATTGGAAATAATAATGTGCACAATAAAATTAAAATGTATAAAAATATTAAAATAAAGGTTTAGCTGAGTGGTAAGTTAAAGACATTACTAATGCAATTGATTCAAATTCAAACCTTTCTATATGCATATTTCTATTGTTTTTTTTTAAAATAAAAAGGCTTATCTCTTAAAATTATACAAAATTAATAAAAAAATTTAAATACAATTTAATTTTTACAAAAATATTAGTAATATTAAAATTTTGTAACTTTGCAATAGGTTTTTAAAAAATTTATTACTAAAATTAAAATTTTCATAATTAGTATGCAAGTTATTACACTTAATTTAAAAATTAAAACAAGTTTTTTAAAATAATTTATTTTTTATAAAAAATATTATTAAAATTTCGTAATTTTAAGTACATTATTGGTACAATTAAAATTTTCTAAACCGTTCTGTCATGAGCCACAAATTAAAGCTCATGAAGAATGTGCACATAACGTCTCATGGAGGTCAATTGATTAAATGAGATTCATTTGACCTACTTGAACTAGCCTGATTTGTGGAACATATGAAGAAACTCATCTACTTTAAGCTTTGGTGGCTAAATGAAGCACTTAAGGAAAACTGCAGTCTTCATGGTAAATATGAAATCTTATTTTAGAATATTTGTAATCTTATAAGATTTGATTTTGTAATCTTAATGGTTTGTGTAAATTCCTTAAGAATTTCAATTGTAGATAAGCTTTAATATTGACCATCGATGTAAAGTAAAATATACCGTTGAATCTAGGGGAGCTTCACTATAAATAGAGGTCATCCCCTTAATTTGTAATCATCATTTGTATTCCATTCAAAGTAAGAGAATACTTTTAAAGCATTTACTCGAACACCTTGTGAGCATTGCTTTCTTGTGGCTTTTTATGTTCTCTAGTTGCTTATTTGCCTTTGAGTTGCTTCAACTTTATTTGTGATGCCTTAGAGAATTTCCCTTGAGAATTCTCACTTTTTTTAGAGTAAGGTTGACCTAAGCAGATTTGAACCCAAGAAATTGCCTAAGGCTACACAGGTTGCAAGACTAAAGTTCTAACTCTGTGATAGTTGGAATTCAAGCTAAGATTCGAAGGCTCCAATTGAGATGTTGAAAGGAGTAAACGATCATATTGAGCCTATGGAGACCTGTAGGAGAGGTGGGAAAGCTAGTTAATCGAGTGATATGTTGTCGGGTTTGGAAAGTCGAGTAGTCAATCTTGAAGAATCCACAGGGGATTTAAGGGAAACACTCAAGGTAGTTAAGGGATGCAATGTAGAGTTGGACTCGATCGAAGAGCAACTCAGGGAATTTGTGTTAGAGTCACTCGTTCCAATGTGGAAGCGATGTGAAGGTGCTCTTCCACTTCAGATAAGCTGACATAAGGGGCGATGTAACAGCCCATTTTTCAGTGGTGACAGAATAGTGGTTTTGGGACCACAAATTTCCATCGTGTTGGCTCATAAATGTTATTTATAGGATACTTATGAGTTCATTAGAGTCCTATTAATTTTTCATAATGAAATTTTAATGTTTACCTAGTTAATTTAAGAAAAATGACCAAATTGTAAAAATGTAAAATTAACCACCATTGAGTTATAGTGATTAGATGGTTTAATTATAAATCGAGGAGGGATTCATATGGAAATTATGCTATGTAATAAGCTAATGGACGGTATTGGATATTAAATAAGCTTAAATGAATGTTTGTTTAAAGGATAAAAAGGTAAATTTTAGAAGAAATACCATTGTTAAACCCTTTGCTTCGGTCAAGCTTGATGTTGAATGCATGATATGTATTTGTTAACCGTTTTTAGTAAATTTTATGTTTTTAAGATCGTTGCAACTGGTACATCTAACTCGTTCCTCCGTTTTTGAATCTATTAAAAATTTTAGAAGTTGCCATTGATGAACCCTGAATGTGTGTGATGATAATTATATATTTGAATCTTCGATTGTGATATTCGGTTGTTTTGTGAAGTGATTTTTTGTTAGATTTTGATTTAAGGATTAAATTGTTAAAATTTCAAAACTTCAAGGTTCGGTGATGAATTTCATGAGTAATCAGTTGTAATTTGATTCTAAGAAAATGGTCAATTTGATGATTTTCGGGTTAGAGGACTAAATTGCAAAAGTTCTAAAAGTTTAGAGAAAAGTGTAATTAATGAAAAGATAAGAGTTATAGACATATGCATTGAATAGAATGTGAGATGTGTATGAGATTAATATTTTGTGTTTAATTATTATATAGATCAAGATTTGAATAAAAGAGATAATAACCGAGAAAAAGGGAAAATAGCATAATAGTCCCTGCATGTTGACTGGAACTAAATCGTAGGTAAGTTCATAGTGTTTCAATACGTAAATGAATTTCTACTTGCATTCTTATAATATAGTTCTTTAATTAAATGTTCATAGTTAATTATTGAATAATTGCACTTACATGCCCCTGTTTGTACTTGGTACCCCTGATTGCACTTACGTGCCCTGTTTGTACTTCGATACCCTTGATTGCACTTTTGTGCCCCTGTTTGTACTTCAGTACCCCTGATTGCACTTACATACTTCGAAAAATTTGAATCAAATATTATATGAATTGTATTTAATTGTATTTAGATTAAGTGTTATACTATGTCCTTACTAAGCTTTGTAAGCTTATTGATTTTTGTGGATTGTTTTGTAGATAATTGTCGTTGACACTTTGGAAGGATCATTCAACTGGCTCACATTATCCATCTAAGTTGGTAGTTGTTGTGACTCTTAGGGTAATGGCATGTATATATAGATGAATATGGGGTTGAAGGGCATAAGATGTTTTGTATTGGTGTTTTGGTATGTTTATGCTTTGAAAGTTATGGTTGGGTTGGTGTACTTTAATGCTTCACCAAGTATTGTCATTTTAGGCACTTCCAAATGCATGTATATAAGGTTCCATGTTGGTATTTTATGATGTTATGAAAATGGTTATTTGAGATAGGTTTTGGCAAGTGTTTTGAATTAGATTATATGCATGAACTAAAGTATTGTTGGCTTGTCTTGATATGTTATGTTTGGATGTAATGTTTGGATGTTAATTGTGGTGCCTTTAAATGGCATATTGGTCAGTTGAACTAGGATTCTTGAAATGGTATTTTGATGTGTGTTTGGGAGATGTTTTGGTCCCTTTAAAGTGTGCTTAAATGGGTTGAAAGGTTATGCATGAAATGGTTTTGAAATGGTTTGAATTTAGGTAAATTTTAGGTTCACACGGCTTGACACACGGGCGTGTGACTCAACCGTGTGAGGCACATAGCCTGGCGACACGTTCATGTGTCATCTAAGGATGTCAAAGGATACAAGTCAGTGAGTTACACAGCCTAGCACACGGCCTGGCACACGGGCGTGTGACCCTACTCAAAGACTTACACGAGTGAGGACACGGGCTGAGACATGGTCGTGTGTCCCTAGTTTGAAGGTTACACAGCCTATTTTACAAATTTTTCATCTTTTTCCCAAACTTTCTAAATTGTTTCAAATTGGTCCCAAATTGTTTTTAAGTTATTTTTATGGCCTCGAATGCTCAATTTAGGGACGAATTGCATATACACGGCCTGATACACTGGCGTGTGTCTCAAACATGTGAGGCACAAGGGCCGTGTGACCCTTATTTTGCAAATTTTGCATCTTTTTCGTAAACTTTCTAAATTGTTTCAAATTGGTCCCGAATTGTTTTTAAGTTATTTTTAAGGCCTCGAAAGCTCGATTTAGGGACGGATTGCATGTGAATGAATGGATTTTGATGTCTTAATTTATAAAATTGTTTGGATGTTAAATGTTTTAGGTTGTATGATAATGCTCCGTAACTCTAATCTGGCGACAGAGACGGGTTAGGGGTGTTAGAGATGATGCTTTCAAGGCCATGGTGGTGGCTTTGAATGTCACATCCCAAAATAGAGGTTAGAAGAAATAGGGATTAAATTTGGATTTTATTTTTTTCCAAAAATAAGATGAGAGAATTAGAATGCCTTAAAAATTACTACTGTTAAAAATTATTTAGAAATAAGATATAAACTTAATGGTTAAAGTGTTAGCTTCCTTCTTTAGAAAACTTAGGTTCAAACCTCACCTCTTCCATTTTTCCTTTTTAAATTTTTAGCAACTTAGGATAAAATTCACACTAAAACAAATAATATTTGAGGTAAAAATTAAATAAGAAATAGGTTAGGGCTAATTGTTAGCATGCTAGTTCCCTTCCTAACGGACCCATGTTTGAATCCCTTTCTCCTTTTTATTTCATATTTTCGCCAAAGACACTCCAAATACTAAAATATGTAAAATTAAGTGTAAAAAGTAAGCAAGAAAAGGGTAACAGCTCAATAGCAAGGCATTATTACCTTGGGGAACCCAAGTTCAAAACATCCCTCTCCCTATCTCCTTTCATTTTAAATTTTGACTCAGCAAAAATTACAATAACGCCCCAAAGGTTTGTAAAGCTTAGAAATTCACCCAAATTCAATCCCAACTAGAATTCATAACTTATCCTTCTTTAGAATTAAAATTTCATATCTTTTTATCTTCTTATCCTAATTTGAATTTAAAATTGCTCCTTTTGAATAACTCTTGAGTTCTTTCTTTTTTCTCTTCTATTGTTAAATTGGTTTTCAATAAGGAATTCAAAATATTCAAAATCATCCCTATTTTTTTGAGTAGATCGTCAGTCTCTCCAAAGCTAAGGTTTTTAAGTCTTTAAATTAGATGTGGGATCTAAACTTAAGTCATTATGCATAATTAATTGTTCAATTAAAAGAAACTAATTTGTTTCATGTGAACCTTAGGTTAAACATGCGAACTCTAGGTTACATGCAAACCCTATATATGTTACATGTGAATTCTATACATATGTTATATACAAACCCTATATATGATATATGCGAACCATCATACATGTGATTTTTTTTTCTTTCACACAAAATATGTGTAGATATGTGAGATCAATGAAGACACGAACACATGCCTTTTAATGCTAAAGCATGAGATTTTGAATGTTGCACCAATTGATGATAAATAGCATAAATATATTAAGTTTATGTGCATAGTTACACGAAATCAAAAATAGAGGACGGAGGAGTTCCATAGGAGATAGTAGTAATTTAAGTCCACACAGAAAGTCAGTACTGCATGAAGTAGGTGGCAATGTCATCCAAAACGGATAAGTCAGGATGGTTGGCTAAAAAGCCACCAAACCGGGTTGACCGGGACGATAGTTTATTTTAGTGAAAAGCCATCTAAACTGGATAGGACAGGATGGTAGTATAAAACACCATCAAAATCAGACCAAATCGGGGTGGTAGTAAAAGTCATCGTCATAGATGACTAGTGAACAACCACCGTCACTGGAAATCAAATCTAGGATGGTCAATTTTTTTATGTGGGATGGTGTGCCAAGCAATGCTCGAGGGTGGTTCGGATGGACGAGTGCGAAATTAAAACATTAAATTAAAATATAAATTTGCATTTGCATCATGAATATATTTTGTCTATGCATTGATTTACTATATGTTCCTTATATTACACTTAATTTGCTATTATGCTATAAATTGTATACGACGGTTTAAGGTTAATCTCACATTAAGCCGTTGTAAGCTCATTCCTCATTTTCCTTACTTCTTAGGCAATACAGAGAACTAGGACTCAGAATGGCATCAAAGGACCCTCGGATTAGCAAGCCATTTTTTATTAAGTTCTACTATTAAGTTTTATTTAAAATTTTCCTTAATCGTTTATTTTGGATTTGTAATATTTACTATTTTCTCATTTTTATATCTTAGGTTTGGAATTTGTTAGGTTATTTATTTTATGCATGACATTTAAATATTACTCTAATATTTGAATGTCATTTGGTTTAGAAAACTATCTTTTGTTTTTTGCTGCATTATAAAATACTTAAAGTTTTGAATAAATATTTTCCTCAAAACCTTAATTATTTTTCAAATAATCACATTAATATTATTGTAATTGAATTGCTAAATAAATTTGGCTTAACTTAATGAATGATTTTCCTAAAACAAAATAGCGATTTTTAAACAAATCGACTTAAGTAAAAAGAATGACTTTACAGGACCACTTCGGTGATCGAATGTAATGCCTTAGACTTAGCCAAAACTCCTAGGTCGAGTTGAGGGTGTTTCATTGAAGGAGGAAACTAAGGCCACAACGAAGGCTTTGAGCACGAGAATTAAGGAGCTTGAGGGAGAGCTCGTTGTGTGCAGATCTACCATGGGTAAAGTAGTGTTGGGTGCAACACTAAACCGCGAGATAGATGTCCCCAAAGCAGAGAAGTTTAACGAGGCAAGGTCCACAAGGTAGGTGGAAAACTTCTTGTGGGAAATGAAGCAATACTTTCATATGTGGGCATCAAGGATGATGATGCTAAGGTAAATACTGCTGCTAGATACTTTATTGATATTGCTCTTTTATGGTGACGACGCAGGTCCACATTTGAAAGGCGTGGTCAAGCTACAATTAGAACTTGGGAGGAGTTCTAAACAGAGCTCAAGGAGCAATTTTACCCCCAATATGCTAAGAAGGAGGCTCGAGCTAAGTTGCGTCGGTTCTCACAACAAGGCACAATTCAGGGATCTGTGAAGGAGTTCAGTGAACTGATTCTCCAAATCACGAATTTGAGTGAGAGAGAAGCATTCTTCTATTTCATGGATAGGTTGAAGTCATAGGTTAAGCAAGAATTAGAATGTCGAGAGGTCCAAGAACTATCTAAAGCCATAATTATTGTAAAGTCCTTAATCGAGCTTGTTCCAAGGAAAGACAAGTTCAAGTCTTTCAAGCCTAAAGAGAAGAGCAATGGTGTGGAAGATGAAAAAGGACAGATTGAGTATAGCAACAATAATGGTGACAATAGTGGAAATGAAAACCATGGAATCGGAAGTGGAAACCCAACAACAACATAAAGGAAAAGAAGAGCGAGATACAATGTTTCTTATGTTGTGGTCCGCATAGAATACAAGACTACCCAGAGCCATCCGAATTCGTTGTGATCAACAAAGAAAAGGAAATGAAGCCAAAGGAAGATACGTTATTGCAGCTTAGATTAATAATACTTAATTTTGCTAAAACGGAGAAGGATAGTAAGCATAAAAGGGTGATGTTTGTGGACATCAACATCATAGGCCGAAGAAAGAGTGCTTTTGTTGATATGGGGGCATCTAACTTGTTTATATCGGAGAAAGTCATGGATAAACATGGTCTTTCAATTAGCAAATCAACTAAGAAAATCAAGATGGTGAATTCCAAAAAGGAACCAATTGTGGGAGTAGTACAAGGACTTGAGCTACAAATCGATGAGTGGAAAGTCGAAGAAGACCTCGAGGTAATTCACTTAGACGATTACGACTTTGTTCTTGGCTTAAATTTCCTTAGCTGGATTAATGCTCTTTTAATTCCTTTTGTCAATTGTATTTATATCTTGGACACTTGTCAATGACAATGCGTGGTGTCGATGAGTCATGACGAGAAAGGTGGAACCAATGTATTGCCAATAATCAAGCTAGTTGAGGATGTTCATTGTGAAAAGAACATTGACTTGGTGGATCAAAGTGTTATGAGAATGCCCTTAGAAATGCTAGAGGTGCAACAAGTCGATGAGAGAGGTGGGTTGTGCATCAGACTTTGCGGGAAAAGTGGTGATGCAAACTAGGTAGTCAAAATGAGTAAATGAAGCGAGCGAGGTACATCACAAACATTTATCTATTGTTTTACATTATGACTTAGTGTTGGCTTGGCAAAGACACAGAGGCCCTTTCAAATTTTTGAAGTAGGTAATGCGAGGGACTTACAGACTGGAGTTGGTGAGAATACTCAAGGTTAACCCAGTGTTCAATATGGGCCCGTCAAAACTTATTTGTGAGGATCAAGGAGATCCTGATCGAGGCAAATCACTATGTGGGCAAGTAAGAGCAATGGGCTTTTGCAAACAAGATGTACGAAGGAGTGAAATGGTTTGCGTTAGGTGACGGCAGAGACATAAACCGAGGCAAATGTTTCAAGAGGCGAAACTACCTGATAGAGAGACAAGTTAGGAATCAACCAAGGCACTAAGACAGTTTCAAGACAAGTCAAACCAGTGTCATTATAAGGACACGACAACGGCATCGCGAGAATAGGTAAAGGAGAATGTCACAGGTCACGAATCAAAGCCCTTGACGAATGTGCACAGAATGTCTCATAGAGGTCAAAAGATTAAATAAGGCTCATCCGTCCCATTTAAACTAGCCCAATTTGTGGAACATGTAGAGAAATCCATCTATTTAAAACCTTGGTGGCCGAGTGAAACACTTAAGGAAAACTAAGGTTGCTAGGCAAATATGGAAACTAATATTAAAATATTTATAATCTTACAAGATTTTATTTAGTAATCTTAAGGGATTTAAACAATCCCTTAATAATCTCAATTGTAGATAGGTTTTAATTTAGACCATCGATGTAAAGTGAACTGTACCGTTGGATCTGATGGAACTCAACTTTAAATAGAGGTATTCCTCCTCATTTGTAGTCATCCCTTGTATTTAATTCAAAGAGTATTCACTCAAACACTTTGTACATGCAACTTTATTTTGCCTTTTTCTACTCTCTCGTTGCTTCAGATTTGAACCCAAAAAAATTACCTAAAACCACACAAATTATGAAACTAAAATTCTAGCACCATAATACGTACATTAAAAAATTATTAACACAAATAAATAATATGTATTGTTTCTGACATACAAACTTCAATTTGCATGACAATAAAATAGAATATTGCATATTAAATTAGAAATTTTACTGTCGAATGTAAACATTGATTTGCTAGATTCTATTATTAGCTTAAATGTATATTATTTATAAAACATTATGAAATTTTAAAAAATTGATTCTGATATAAATTACCATGTTTTTAAATTTAAACTCATAAATTATTATATTTTAATTTCGTAATCATATTAACAAATGCATAAAAAAAACATTCTAAATATAATTTAATTAATAGGGTGCAAACTAGTTTTAATATAAAATAACTTTCTGAAATGTAAAAAGTTAAATTGCCTAGTGAAACAAAAAGGGGTGGGGGGAGGAAGAAGGGAAAGAACAATTACATGAAAACATAAGTTGAATTCAAGATATCCTTATTTTGCTCTCAAATTTGACAAAGCACACACCAACAAAGAATTACAAAGCAAAAATAGCCTGTGTCCTCTACAGAAATAAATGCAAAGGAAAAATCAGATTACAAATTAAATGAATACTTTCACAAATCACTATTTTTGAAACAATAAAACATTTCTACACACGTCAAAATCACCGGAAGACTATGTACACTGTAATATTATGATATAAAATTGGAAAAACCAAAACGTATGTTCCCTACTTGATCAATCATCAAATTTCCGGGAAAAATAATAATAGTAATAATAATAATAATGATAATTATCTCTCTCACCTTCTTCACTTGTTAGACCACTGGAATTCGATTTCCAAATTCCGTGATGGCCCACTTTTACTTTGGGGCAATAACGTGTACTCACCAGCTACCGATCCAAGCATTACAACTCGATCAATTTGGATTGTAACTTTTCCAAAGGAACTCTGTTTTTGCAAAGAAGAATCAAATGGAATTTAGAAACTATTAAAACACCCAGTCTAACCATCGATAATCAAAAAAACAAATAATTCTTAATTCTTATGATGTACTTACCTTCCCCATTTTGCTCTTGTTCTTGCAAGATATGTGCAGCTTCTGGCCTTTTGGAGGACTCTCAAAAGTCCATGCAAAACTTTCATCCCACTCTGGATTAGGACCAGTTGATACAATCTGAAATGTGACAAATAAGTTAAGCATAAGTACAGATTAAACAAGGTGAAGAGATGCCAATAGATAACATACACAAGAGTGTTTAAAATGATTTTCAAACCAGCACAAATAGATGGAACGCATTTTCATCTAGATTGTTTAAAGTTTATCCAGCAGAACCACCAAAGTTTTGGAGTCAGTCGACCATGTATAGTGGGGAAAAAGATCCCCATTCATTTAATCTTAACTCTTAAGAGCTGGCTTAATGATTCAAAACCAAACATCAGTAATATCATGTAGCCGTATACTGGCAGCTTTTTAAAGAACTTCACCTCTCTCTATAAATATACAAGTCACTTTGTAGGGCACTAGTAGTTATGAGGGCTGTTAAGCATCCAACCTAAAATCAATTAATAATAGGTGAAGTGACTCAAACTCAATCTGAAGATAAGATTATATTAAACTCAATAGTTAATATTTAACAGATGTCGGATTATATTACTCAACATTCCCTCTCCTGTGCAGCTCGGTAAGGGCTACATGTGGACAAACTCATAATAGGGTAACAAATGAATAGAACATAATAAACTTAGATTGTGATACCGTGTTATCCAACCTAAAATTAGTAAGCAATTTAACTTCTGTGGGATAACACCACTTAACAAGGACTAAGGAGCTGAGACTCAAAACACTGTAGGGACGTGAAGGCTGCTTATAACAAATTGTTTAGTTCTACCAAAAACTTAGGTGATAACTTATGAATTCAGAAATAGAAGATCCCTAACTAAAATCACAGTTACATATAAGAGGATGAAGAAGGATATGGAAGCATCTTACCTTGGTCTGCCGAGGTGGAGTGTTGCCAAGAGTAAGTTTGCAATAGACACTTGGGTTTCCTACTGATTGCTTCATATTGTTACCACGCTTGATTATAACCACCAATGTCCCAGGTAAGCACTGCAACAGAAATTCTGCCTTCTCCTGAAATCTAGGTGGGCCAGACTGGATTAAGTACTGCAGCAATGGAATTGCATCTGCAGCAGCAACTGATTGAGCTCTTGAAACTTCAGCCGGGCACGCTGACCAAGCTTGCCTCAGCAGAAAAAGACCATCCAAAGCAGCTTCTTGAGTTGCCTCGGAACCTGTTTTGAGGGATGTAACCAAATGGGGAATGCTAAGTGTTGCAGGCTCAGTTGCTCTCAAACGTGGGAAGTTGCTAAATAAAGAATTTAGAGCTTTTAGATACTCCTCATTGACAGTTCCACTGGCCCATAAATCCTTTTCAATAGCAGCTGTGAAATATGAACAGAAGTTAAGAAAAAGCTTGCATGGAAACACCATCTAAAGAACAACGGGTCACCAATACTATTGGAAAACAAATTGATAAAAGGAAAAATAAATTAATTTCAATGCACTGATGGTCTTGGAATAAGATATCTTGTTTGTTGGTTCTTCCTGAGGACGTTACCCTTGATAAAGAAAACTAAGGTGTATACACACACACACACTTAGAACTGTGATTATTGCTCAGTTACACAATGACTGGGCACAAAAAATCAGACAATTTACCATGGAGCTCATTTTATATAGCTGCAGTGCAACAACCATAATGTAAATATATTATTCATAGACTATGAAAACAGGAAAACTCACAGATGGAATTATTGCATCAGTAAAATACATTTTTGAGTTCTATAATTCTGTTCACCTTATGTGATATGTTCCGGTGACACTCAAATCTTTTAAGGAGTGCGACCACTACTACTAGCACCCACAAAAAGTCATAATGCAGAGAGAATTACCAATCAAACTGGAAGCACAAAGAGAACTGAAATCCTAACAGACTGTTAACATAGTGGATCTTTCAAAATGTTATAACCATAAGGTTTGTGAACCATGCTTCTAGAAAAGAAAGAAAAGAAATATATGCAATATAACCATAAAATAGGCATGGTAATGGAAACCTACACAAACTAAAGATGCACTTTTTAAGTGATTTCTCCTCATTTTGGCCATATATACACACACACACACACTGAAGTCCAACAGAGCTAGAGAACGTACCAGTTATGGCTCGTACTGTTTCACTAGAAGCATACTCTTGAATGGTATTGTTAGAAAATAGAAGTTTAACAAACATAGCAGCTTGAATGGATGTATCTGGATCACTTGAACCTATTAGATCCAATACAACCTGAACACCACCAGCCTCAGCAACTGCTCTCTTATTTGATCGGCTATACATTACAAGATTCTGCAGAGCACATATGGCTACCACTTTCATTTCTTCTGTTGGTTGGTCTTCAAGCACATTAACAAGAGCACGACAAGCTGAAACAGCATCAGCACTTCGAGCAAGTGCCTCATTCTGAAAAAGGTCACCAAGAGCCAATGTTGCCAAAAGCCTTGCCTGCTGAGCTTGGGTTTGAGGATCCAATAGATATTGGGATAGTGGTACAATTGCAGTTTTAGTTACTTTTGTTTCTCTGATCTTCACATTATTGAGTAATACTTCCAGCAGTCTTGCAGCTGTTTCCTCACACTGGTGAGATCTGAGAAGTTCTAAGAGGGCCTCTATAGCACCACTTTCAGCCATCGCTTCAGCACTGGTTCCATCATCACTCTCTAATACCAGAAGGGCATTCAATGCACCAATCACAGTGGCCTCAGAGCCTGAATGCAGCAACCTTACCAAAACAGCAACAGGAACTTCTAGATAAAATTCAGAACTGAATTGCAGAATGCTAGCTAAAACTGAGGCAGCTGATTCCCATAAAGCGTGTGGGAGAGAAGGATCAGCTTGCAATATCACTTTGGACAGCTCACTGACACCACCCTCTTTTGCAATTTCGTTTGGCCATATTAGTGCAATGCTAACAAGAGCCTTTACAGCTCTCTGTTGCAAGATATGTATGCCAGAACCAAGAATTCTTATAAGGGGACTAATTACTTGTTGTATGACTGCATCCTTCTGAAGACGTTCTTCCAGAAGCAGATGCGATAGAAGCTCTGCTGCCAACTGCTGAACTGCAGGAGCAGGGGAATCAAGAAGTGGGATAAGTGGTTCTATAGCTTGGTGAGAGGTCAGTGTATAATCAGCACGACACTGTGGATGCTCCAGAATATTTACAAGGACCTGTAATGCACTATGTTGTCCATCAGGCCCAACTTCTGATCTTGACAACAACTGAAAAAGGGGCTCAACCACTTTTGCAGCAGACGGTCCTTTAGCTATAGTAGCATTATTCGTCAATATCCGGAGCAATTCCGCAAAAGCAGCACATAAGAAATCTGGCGCTTCATGAAGGATATCAAGTACGCTTTCAATTACCCCAGCTTTCACCATTTCCATCTTACAAGCAGGCCTGTCTTTCCCTAACTTCACTAGAGCTCTTGAAACAGCTTCATGAAGCATGTAATTCTTACCATAAAGAAGACCTACAAGAGGTATTACAGCACCATGTGCAGCAACTAGTTCTGCCAGTTGTTCATCATCCACAAGTTTATCTAATGCACGGACAACTGAGTGATGAGCAGAACTGAACTCAGTTACAAGGAGAGCCACTAGAGGCTCAACACAACGAGCTGCAGCCATAGTGGACCTGATTCTTGTATTAGCAAAAAGAACACAACACAACTCAGCAGCATCTCCCTTCAGTTCCATTGAACAATTTGTTGAGAGGATTCTGCAAAGAACATCCACCGCGTTCATTTCAACATCAGCAGCAGCAAGTGCCCTAGAAGGATTTTCACTCAACAGCCTAACTAATGCTGCAATAGCAGCATGCTGCTCTCTCTCCATTCCAGTATTAAGAATCTCAACCAAGGGTTGAACAGCTTGCCGGGCAGTGTCCGCATTTCTGATATGGTCAGCAGAGAATAGGCTTTCTAATGCTTTAGCAGCACTAAGCCTAGCAGCTCTTCCTCCGAGACGTAAGACTGCTACAAGTTGACCAACAGCACCAAATGCTGCCTCATGTCTTCGAATTTCAGCACTGCTAAATAGGATCCCCAATAGATCAGTAGCAGCTTCTTCTGTTGCATCTTGAGGGCTCAGAGAGAGATACTTAGTCAGAGCTTCTAAAGCCCCGGATTCCACCATAACAATCTTATTTGATGGACTGTCTTTTGCAAGCTGAATCAGAAGCCCAAGGGACAGAAAAGGTGCACCAGGGCGGTCGGGAATTGGTTTAAGTAGATCAACAAGGGCAGGTATTGCTTTTCGAGAAGTAGCACCAACCCTAATGTCTTCAACTCTAAATAACCTCTCAAGAGCAACTTGATCTGGGTACCGTATCAAAGCAAACTCCTCAGACAATTCAAGAAGCTCTTGTATATCAGCATCAGCACCGCCAAGCAAGGAGATAAGACCACCAGCAGCCCCTGAATTTGCAACAGATAGGAGAGTCCCTCGGCTACCATTACAGACTAAACTGGCCATTGCTTGTGCAGCAAAATATCTGTTCGCCGGAACCTCTGACTTCACCAGATTTGCAAGTACTGGTATAGATTTCATTGTTCCATGTGCCCGAATGATATCTCTATCTTGGAATAAGATCGCTAGCAATACTGCACAAATCCATATGCTGTTATCTTCCTTAAAATCAATCTGCAAATTACCACAGAGAATCGTGCATTTTCAATAAAAGTATGAGGGAATATAGCCTCAATTGCAGAATAGGGAAACAGGGAACAATATCAATGTCATCTCCGAGAAATTTTATACATAGTTGTAAGCACCATAAGTTCTCTACTTATCAACGTTATATAAACAATTAAGAATAGGATTGAGTACCTGAGCATATTGGGAAGATCGTTGGGAGATTCTCTGAGTGACAACTTCAACTGCTCCAGCTTCCATTATTGTGATTTTACTCTTTTCATCATGACAAGCAAGGACAGAAAGAAGCCATATAGCCAAATTTGCACCGGAAATAACTGATGTGCCAGTATCAGATTCCCAATTCCTGTCTTCTCCTTTAGCATGCCTACATATGCTAATGGCATCTTGATCATCATCTGGTGGATTTGCCAATGAAGTCTCTCGAGAACCAAGCATTGTAACAAGTGATTCAATTAGATATATGGAAGAATTTAATTGATTCAGATCTTCCACCATTTTATGGTGATCAACTTTTGCGGCACATATCAGAAGTGCAGTACCGCCAATTTTGACCTTTAAGTTTGTGGAATTGATCACCCTTCTAGCAATTGATGGTATACACTCAGAAGAACTAGCAACAGTCTCTCCTAGAACAACAGGTTGATCATGGCAAAGTCGTGACAATATCTCAATAGCTTTATCCTGTAACAAGGGTGTTGCATCAGCAATGGATGAAACTATTGGAGATATGTTTTCTGGAAATTCAGCTAAAACTGCCCATGTAGGTTTTATTTGTCCACTGGCTGATTCTGATCTTGACAGAATAGCAAGAGCATCTAGTGCCTCTCCAATGGCAGCAGATCCACCTCTTGAAGATCCTAGAAAAGAAACAAATGCAAGAACTGAACCAGCACGGTTCACACAATCAGTAATGGCATAATCAACTCGCCTTGAATGGAGCAGTCGTGCTATGGCTGCTGCTGCATGAGTCTTCCCAGAAACAGTTCCTTCATGTAAAACCCTTGTAGAAGGCAGAATAATTTGCTCAGTAATCGCTATCTCCGATATCTCAGCATCCAACATAAGATTTGCTAGAGCACATACAGCCTGCTCTGCAACTTCCAGAACTGAAGAATTGGAAAGTGAAACTAAGGGAGACATTGCATCTCGAGCAAAAGCAGCCACATCCTTGTTCTCATTAATTGAAAGAAATATTGCAGCAAGGCAGCGACAGGACTCTAGTAAGATGTTTTCCGATTCAACATTTAGCAGCTTCATGACTGACCCGAGAGTTTTTACAGCAATGTTACTTTCACGCAAGTCCATCCTGGTTTCAAATATCCCAGCTAAAGCCGATGCTGACTTTGCTTGAGTTTCTTCTTTACTTGAGCTCAATATTTTAATCATGGTCTCAATTGCATCATTTGCAGCACTACCTTCACGTGATATATCTTGGAAGGGGACCACTGAAAGCATACTTCTTAAAGCATCCAAAACATACACTTTAGATTCAGGTAGATCACTGGTTAATAATGCACTGAGCTGACTGATAGTAGCAGTATCAGATTTATGAATTAAATGGTTCAATGTCTTTGCCGCAATTTCTTTCCCATTTGAGCTCCCATTCTTAAGCAGCCATAATAGTGCAGGAACAGCATCAGCACTTTCAACACACGCACATATATCTTCACTGTGATTGCATAGATTCTTGAGGATCAATGCAGAATCTTCCTTGGCCTTCACGGAACCTGTTTCTAGAATTTGAACAAGAGGAGGAATGCCACCAGCAGCAGTAATGGCCCACTTACTTTCATCATTTTCATTAGATAGAAGGCAAAGCAGCGCAACCGCACATTCCTGTTGCTGTTCTGATGATAAACCAAGAAGTGATATCAACAGCTGAACACCTTCACGACCTTGAAGAGCACACCATAGACTTCCTTCGTTGTTGCAAAGTGCGAGGAGAGCTCTTATAAGCTCTTCCTGAAGTTCATTGGTTGTCATTGTGATCAATCCGACAAGCAACCTTTTAGCATCAGAATTTGCTAGTTTAAGTGAGAGTATACTGTTCCCATACAAACTAGCTAGCGCTTCTATTGTACGCTCTTTCACAAGGAATGGTAAGCGAGGTTGGAACTGATTAACTAAAGTCTGCTCAATAACCAGCGGATCTGATGCTCTAGTAGATTCTGCATTTCCATTATAAATCATTAAAGCCGAAGCCAAAGCCCCAAGCGTGTCGGCAGTCTGAGCAGGTGAAGAACATGACTCAAGGCTTTGACCAAGACTTGAGATGACATATGATAAACCACCAGAAATGTTTGCCAAAGCACACATAGCATTCTCCTGCAATGCTTGAGCATACTCACCTTGCATGAATTCTTTTGAAGGAGCAATTGTAGCATTTATTAAAGCAGGAATACCATTGGAGTTAGCTATTTCCTTTCTAGCTTCTTTGCACTGAGCAGAAAGAGACTTCAGAGCACCTGCAGCCTCAGCTCTAACAGGGGCTTCATTACCAGGCCCTAACAGTTTAAGCAACTGTTTAGTAGCTTCAGCAGCCAATATCTTGGAACAAACAGATGCATCCTCCATCATCATACAGGCAAGAAGAAAGCATACATTAGCTTGAGTGCTTGACTGTCCAGTTATGAGCAACTTTACAAGTATATCAACTCCTCCAGCCTGAACTGTCGCTGACCAAAATCCCTCAGTGCTGCTTGAGAGACTTTTTAATGCTCCAGTCAACAAGTTATCAACCAATTCTCCTGTCTTGAGCCCATTCTTTAGCAGCTTCCAAAGCACTGGAACAACTCCCTCAGTTGAAAAAATCTTTGATCCAACATGATCCTTGGCACCACCTTGTGAAACAGCATAGATGGTCTTTGCAGCTGCAATTTGACCTTCTGCTGAGCTGGACTTGAGGAGTCCAAGCAACGGTGGTATGCAGCCCCCAAGCAAAACTTTAACCCTTAGCTCATTCTCCTTACAAAGCGACCCTAAAACAGTTGCAGCCTGAATCTTCACTCCAAGAGATCCTGATCGGAGAAGAGAGACAAGAACTGGAACAGCCTGAGAGTGAGATCCAACAGCACTAAAAGCATGTTCACGTGTATCGATGAGTTCCAGCAACTGCCTCAGAGAATTCTCTTTCTCTTGTACAGATGAGGAACTCTGCCGCAACTGCTCAATGCATTGTGCGACACTGGCCAATGTCCCATCTGGATCCTCCATGCTACTTGTACGATCCCTACAGGTGATTTAAGCATAAGGTGGTCTATATAGAATTATAATGGCTAATAATCATAGCATGCAAAATCAGAAAATGACAAATGAATAAGGAAAGATAATATTATCTTGTACATCAATGAAGTGGTACTAAACGTTACCAAAACAAATGGAGTGGTGCTAAAGTAGATACTCTCTATCAGTTATAGTTCAGAAGCAACAGGAAAAGAATACAAGGCCTATGACAGCAAACCAAAATACTCAACTAAAAAGCTAATGAGGCCTATGACAATAGAATCCAAGTCAAAGACACTGATAAGCATATTTTTTTTTTTGGTAATAAAAGAAAAACAACCGGGGAGCAATACAGGGACATTGAACAAAAACTTAAAAGGAGGTTCAACACCTCTGCTGGTGGAAATTGGTACCAGTGCTCTTCTATCCCTCTCTCTCGTGCCAAGACCGCCATGTTCTAACTAAACAGTTAGCTAAACTTTATGCTGTTTGCAAATTTCAGACTGCTCTAAATCTAGTAAGCAGCTCCCTTCCCAGACTTCTCCACATTGTTCTAAACTCTTCAATGCAATGCACCTTGTGTCCTTGCATAAAGTATGCTACAATAAAGCTCACACTAACCTCAGACCCATTTTTATAACTGAATGTGGAGTTGGCGGCTCGGAATCTTGAAGTTTTGCATCCCCATTTTTGTCCTGCAACCATGAGAGACATAAAAAAGGTAATGATGTTAAAAATTCAAATTTATTCAATTGATTATAACAAGTCATCAACAGGTGAATGAAAGTAGCCATGTAAAAATAATAAAAACAAGCTATATGATTATAGTGAGAAGCTATACTTAAGAAAGGGTATGGAAATCATTAACAAGAAAGCATTGCAGAATTTAGTTCTGAAACAATCAAAAAATATTCCCAACTCGGCCGATTATTCTAGGGCTTAGAGAAAGTTGAAAGTAGACATGCAGCATTTCGTTCCTCTGTTCGTTGTTTTGGGGACAGAGATACTGGTAATTACCTGTCACATTCTAGTATGAGAAAATCAGAGAATACACATTGTCATATTGTTTCTCAGCATATGTCTCTGAACTAAACTCCATTGTTAATGGCAAACTTTTAGAGAAATGAAATGAACCGGTAGGTGTAGCATTAATGCACATTAATGACACAGTCACCTCAAAGTATATTATTTTGAAGAACGTATATTTGAAAATCACATATTAAATTTCGGAATAAGTGGCTCTTGATAAATTTCAAATAGAAGTGCTCTTCAGCCAACAAATTGGCAATAAAATTTCTGAGTGCCCATATCCAAATCTATTTTAGGTTTCATCATTGTTAGACCGCATTTCCTTATCGAAGAAAAGAAACAATCATTCTCCAATCTTATAGAAAACAAATTCTACTAAAAGGATGCATTTATTTATTAACAATGATGAAAATGAGATCAAAACACATCAACCACCTTAAACTTCATAAATGTATCATATCAATAAATTCACAAACCATATCCTTTAAATCATCCCAAAACTAAGCATGAAAATTTAGAAACACACCATATCATTAGCAGCAAGGCCGCTGCCATTGTTGGCAGCGAACCTCCAAGACACTGTCGCCGCCAGCTTTGCTTTTTATTGCAAAATTCGCTGAATCTTGAAAGAAAAAATAACAAACCTTAGCCCCTCGTCAGATCCAGCCGCTACGCGTCGTCAAAACATTAAAATCCCCTGCCAAAAAGTAAAAGAAATAAGTTAAATACGAATTTCTAAATAAAAAAAAGTCCGGATCAAGCAAAAATCATGATAATTCAACAAAAGACCTCAAAAGAACAATAAACAAATACATCTAATACTAGTAAACTGAAAGTTCAAAAAGGGGAAGAGCAAAATATCACATTTCCATCGCACTGATTTTGTATCATTTTCCATTAAAATGAACTGAAATTTTACCAAATTGAAAGTCGGTAGATAGCAGATCGAAGAGGGATTAAAGGAGAAAAAATGAGGAGCTTAGATTTGGAAGAAACGACACCGAATGATGAAAATAGAAATGTAGATGGAAAAAAGAAAGAGAAAGTGAAGGCAAGCCTTCAAGAGAGAGAAATGAAGGAAGAATGAGCTTAGTCTCCTTGATTTGGAGTGCTTCTATCTATCAATTTCGTAGAAGAGAAGCCAACGATGAGAGAAATATTAAAGACAGAGAGAGAGAAAGAGAAACTGATTTTCTTTTTTTTTAATTTTTTGGGTAATGCTTCTTCTACTTCTTGTCTTTCTGTTTTTACGTTTTTAATTTATTTTTTTTTTCTGTGAAAAGAAAAAAGAGCGAAGGTTGTGTTTTGTTTTCAGTTCACTCACAGCTCACACAGCCGACGCTTTAACTGGACCACCGACAACTTGAAAGCTCTGCTTCTCGGCTCAGCTTCTTCTGTTCTAAACTCGGCTTTTCTATTTAAAGATTTTTTTTTAAAAAAAAAGGTATACTTATGCTCCCATTTTATAATTATTTTACTTTTAATTTTTAATTTTTAATTTTTTATTTTTTATTTAATAACTAAACTTGAATGGATTTTAATTATCAAAATTAAAAGAATAAAAGTAGGTTGGGTACTCATCTTTCTCAACAAGAATTTGAGTGTAAATCATGATTTTACAAAAAAAAATTCAGCTTATAATTAATTTTTTTAAATAAAATTTTCAATAATTTATATATATTAATGCAGTAAACCTATTTAAAATATTTATATATTTATTAATTTGTTAGTATAAGAATTTGTATTGCATAAAATTTTTAAATGTGCTAATTATGTTATATTTTATTGTTGTTAACCTTTAATTATTTAAGACAAAAACTTTAAAATATTATTTTAAAATGAAAAAGACATAATAAGAAAACCATGCAGCTTCAGTTTAAGCAACCCAAGCGGCCAAGTAGGTAAGCCAGCATCTTTTTCTCTCTCTTAGTTGGCTGGAAATGGATACTCATTGGTTTGTTGTTGTTTTTCTTTTCCAAAATATTCATTGTCTTATTGGTAAACAGTAAGATACACCTAATTATAATTATTATTAATTTGTTCCTAATAATATTCCTTGTTATTCTGTTACTACCACAGCAGAAATTTTATTCCAATTACCAATATACCCTTTCCTGTTTACTTTTCTTTTTATATATTATTGAATAAAAACAATAAAAGAATAACACATTTATCAACTTTTCCTTTTTTGTAAGTAGTAGACTGTCAGATATTTAACCTTTTTTAAATTTATGATTAAAAATTAAAGGAAAATAAAACCATTTGGCTTGATCAGTAATTTACTAAACAATTGGGTATGGAAGAACAATCCTACTCTACTGTAATTAATTCATATTATTTAAGCTCAGCATATTGATTCTAATTTTTACACCAGAGGCAAATTCTATTGTACTATTTTTTTATATTACTAGTTTAGGTATAAATCTAAACATAAATATCAGAAAATAATTTTTTGGATAATATAATCAAATATATATTTATTAAATATATAATATATCATGTTTACGAATATATTTACTAAAAACAGTAATATCATATTAGAAATTCAAAATTCTTTTTTGGAAGACTCGAAGGAAAGTGAGAACTAACGTTGTAATCAAGAAAAAGGATAAAAGTAAAACAAAGGGCTTATGTGTGTTAGACATACTATCCCAAGTAAGTACAGCCACGCTCAACCATTTCGCCAATCTACAAGCGCATCACATCAAGTCATATTGTCCATCTAATAAAAAAAGATATTTACGTATCAATTGAATATCAACTCGATTGATATGAACATTGTTGTCCATGCATGAAGACGTGGATTTGAGTGCGCTGAAGCACATTATCCTCTTATTTTTGTGTTAGGGAGAGACTATGGGTAATTCTAGTTATTGTGCCAAAAAATGATCAGAACCTATAATGAGATTGTTTAAAAAAAAGATATTTACATTATGCGACTCGGGTGATAGGCTACCAATTAAGAGTGATAAGTAGCCTATGAACATCTCCATTAAATACATGTCTAAAGTCAGCGGAGTCAAGACAACAACTCCACCTATCAATCTATCTTTGTTTTCCAACAACACTAAGCTCTTCCATCTCTTAGAATATCTCTTACGACTCTTGGCCCGCTAGGTGAATAATCTCTCTAACCCCCTCCAATTTCATTCATAAACAATTGGTTCAGTGTGCATAGACAACACAACTTATTCCAACTATGATATCCTTACCAACAAAGAAGAACATCAAAGGTTGAATCTACAACCTCTACCTCAAACTCAAACAACCCTGGACCAAACCTGATTATCCTATCAACAATCGTAGCCTTAAGTTCATACAAGTCATCATTACGATTTGTACAACCCTTATAACCTACATTATCCTTACTACATGGCGTACTCGAACCACCTACCACTTAGGTACTATGTTGCTTATCTCAACTAGTAGTCATATCCCTCCCAAACCCACCCTTACTATTTCCTTAAGGATTAAACCTCTCAAAACACCAACACAAATTCTCAATCATTCAAAGAAATCCAAAAAGAAAATGAAAATCCTTGAAGAATATATCTTGACGCAACAATAACTCTACCAACAACAATAAGAAATCAATCTACACAATGAGAAAATCATTACAGAATTACAAGCAAACCAGAACCCCCAACTACGTGCCCCACAACCAGAAGTACAAAATGAAGAAATTGCCTAGTCATTTCCCTATAAGCAAATAAATCCAATTACATACCCACAATACCAACCACATATGTTGTACCCCCAATAGTTACTAGATGCAAGCCTTAAGAAAATAAACACAATCTTTCAATAAGTTAAAATTGATAAAGAGGGAATAAAATTACTTCAACAAACCTTTTACCCTAGAAATAGCAGTAGAATACATGTCTCCAACCTTTAAACTTCCCAAAGAGATATATGATGGTTAGAATGACAATTAGGACCACCTTTTTTAATACAATAGTTACAAGAATATTTTGAGTGCCTTTGATGCCTTAAAGTGTTGAGCTTTCCCCATGACACTCAACGACCATGAAAGGTCATGGTATCTAACTTATTCATGAATAGACTCCTCACTAACAAAATATTGCTACAAAGCCCAGTACAGTCACTTTCTATCAAAGAAAATAAGGGCGAGTCACTCAGGGAGTTTATTCATAGATTTAATGTAATAACACTATCACACCCCAAGTCTAGCGGATCTGAGATTAAGGCATGTAGTAGTGAAATTATCTATTTGGAGAAGTGTAATTCGCCTAATTGCTTTTGCTGGCGAATATGTGTGGGCGTATAGTAACCATTGTGTAAGTAAGGAAAGATTCTACTTCAAGTTATTCTGTTATTTAAAGAAAAAGAATGTATAAGAGATAAGGTAAGTATGGTATGAATTACCGTCAAATGTACAGAACGTCTTATTTGTTTGAGTACTGTGCTAGTTGGATTGTAAAGTGACCTGGTTAGAGAGCAATTGGATTGACTTGTCTAATATCCATTATGAAGGATTTTTATTTATGTTTCTCTCGAAATTTGTAGGCCATTAAAAATGAAAATTTCTAAATTAAGTGACACTTGTTAAGCTCCACTAAGCGAGAATGGGTCATATATATGTGTATGAGAAGGCTTTTGAGAAAGATTCTTCTTTCTTCAATATTACTCACTAATTTTTTTCTTAAATCTAATTGTATCTTTTCTCTATTAAACTAAAAGTTAAAGGTTTTGATTTAATCAGTGGTTATTCCACTTCTTAGTAAGTATTATAGCTTTGCATATAAGTTTTTGTAAGAATAGATTGCTAAAAGTTATATGAATAGTAAGTTATGAATACAAGACCTTGCATGGGGGTTATCTATGATTTAAATATTAGCAATATGTATGTAAATGGGTTTTAATGGTGAATCTATGTTCTTTAAGCAGTTGTTGTTATTGGGTCGAGAAGGATGTCTAAGTTTGGAGCTTTGAACTTCATTAAGTGAGTATCAGATGAGTTCTTAATATTAACTCCTACAAGTCCTTCTAGATAGTTCCCTTGAACGATACATGAGTACTTGAATGACTACTAAAGATATATATGTAATCTTGGTGTAGCGTCCTTGTAAGTCAAGTATGTTATGAATTGTATGCATAGGTGTATGTGATTCTGTGAAGCAACTATATGTGGGTGTCTAGAATGTATATTGTGATTTATGATCGTATTAATGTGTGTGAAACATGTACTGAAGTATAATTTGGTTAAGAAAATGAGTATAGCCTGCCATAATGTGTACTTATGTTAGATATATGATGCGTAATCGAAAATGTGGGAGAATTGAGGTGTAATGGAGTGTTGGGAGATAATGTGATATGAGTCTTGATACCGCAATGGTATTCGATAAAGTCTGTCGGGATAATAAACACGAATTTTGGTATGACAATTCTAAAGAAATTTCATAGCCATAGCATATTCTGGAAAGAGCAAATGAATTACATTTATCTACTGGGGTTTTCTACGTGTCTCAAGGTAATAATGGGCAAACCTCATACGATGTGAGTTTAGGCAAATTCATATCGCAAACATGACAGTTCATGGGGCACCTGGGTGGCATTCTACATGGCTTTTGTAGCGCATTCTATATGACTTTTGTGGCATAATCTGAATGGCCTTTGTGGCACATTCTGTTTAGCCTTTGTGGCTAATTCTGTTGGCCTTTGTAGAGTACTTTTGTATGTTGCCTTTATGGCATACTCTGATAAGTTTATATGGTGAATTATGCATCGCCTTTGTAGTAAGTTTTGGGTACATTCTAAGTGTTCTTTGATAGATATTTCTATGATAAGGTATGATATGTCTAAAGTTATATTGGTTTGATTAGTTTTGTGGTGCAATCGAATGAGTCTCAAAGGAAGTTTCTTGAAAAGAAGTATGTATCTGTACATTCAATGAGGGTATCCACCATGGTAATCTATCAGTTTAGAATACAAGCATTTTCATGATTATGAAAGATATAAGTATCTATTGGTCTAAGTTGTCTATACTATGTAGGGTTAAGTTCAAGTTATCTGGAACCCGCCATATTTGAATAGTATTGTGTTTTGTTCGGGGATCTTATGGATTTCATTTGAATGGTATGGATAGTCCACTATCTGTCCAAGCATGTGTTGGGTATTGAACTGAGAAATGATTTGATTGATAGTCTGATAATGTCAAACATCAACATAGGAATCCACCAAATGAGAGTTCAGATAGTAAGTGTTCACCAGTGAACAAATGTTCGTGAATGACCGTTCTAGGAAAATTGTTTAAGGATATGTAAAAAGGAAATCTGTGGAAAGTGGATGCTATAGAGATATTCTCTTAAGAAGTATATTTGATGTTTTAAGAGAAAAAATGTAGTATTTTCTGGTAAGATATAGAGTCAGCCATTTAGTTAAATGAAAGATAACATGTTAAGGAAGTATGTGGCATATAAGCATGTGTTTTTCTGATGATGTGAAGGTATATGCAAAAAATAGACATGGGTAATCTAAATAATCAGGATCAAGAGTTCAGTATGAAAGGTTTAAAGGTAATTTGTATTTCAAATTCACTACGTTCGTGTAACTTACAAGTGTTACATTTATATTTCAGGTATTACTGGATGGATGAGTTCGCCAAAAGGGACGATGCCAGGAATACGCCAAGGAAACGGCAGATCGTGTTATTATGCATACAATGGACTATCTGGAAATGTGGCGTATTGTAGGATTAAACCTTAAAGAGTCTATCTTTAGTAAACATTTATTTTGTAAAAAATATAGTGACAAGTTTAATGTATTATATTACTTTTAAATACATTTCTTTGTTACTTTAGATACTAGAATTTAGATAAAGTAATAAGAAAAATGTTTTAAGTCAAAAGTACTATAAGATTGTTCTGAAAATTATGTTTAGTATAGTGAAGTAACACTTGAAATCCGAATTTGGTGAATTGGGTTGAGTTGAGGGCATTATAAACACTAAAGTCAAATGGTTTAAAGATGAGTGGCCTATTCAAGCATTTATCATAGGTGTTGATCGCAGCATCTCAAGTACGCTTTAATAGATGATAAAATCAAACAAGCTATTCACCTTTTACGAGCCCATAGGTACACTGAAACTAAAAAAATGAAATCGGCTAACATAGAGGCGTTTAAATCCTTCATCAACTCCCCTAACATAGATTTGATATGCCACACAAAGGACATCCCCTTTTGCATGACCACCAAAGAATCCTAGCTTTGAATACACATGGAGGGCAACATTTCTTTAGCCCTGCCAACTCCCTCAATGCTAAAGATCTGACAAGCATGATACGTAGCACCAATTGTTGGAAAATTTGTAACAACCTATACCCAGCTCGATCGCCAAGCCCGACTACTAAGACGCTACACCACCGTCACGCATCATAAACATTACACTATCACATGACTAAGCAAACCTCTTTTTTATTTAAAATTTGTATGAATTATAAGTCATACAATCTCTACTTATAACTAAAATATGCTAAGCATAAATTGAGTGAACATAAAAATAACATTAACATGCATTAAGACCAATTAGCAAAATTTCTAAAATAGTTATGTAGGTATCGATATAGAATGTGTGGTATCGATATTTCTCTCAAGTGATATCGATACCGCTTGGAAAATTGATACCAAAATTGCTTACTGTTTCTCGTTCACAAACCAAATAAATCAAAAATCATAGGTACCACTGGAAAAGTATCGATAATTTTACCCCGAGTATCAATACTCGTGATAAAATATCGATACCAACATACAAAACTAATTTCCTGCACTTTCGAAAACCACAGAAGTATTGTTTTTAAAACCCAAATATCGATACCTTTACTCCAGACCATAATAATATAGCAGTTTCAAGCATATAATCTATACCAACTTAAACACAAACATCATGCATCATTCACCTCATAAAATGGGCACCAAAAAGTCTGATATATCCGTCCAAAACATCATAACCCTGACTAAGCAAGAAACTAATAAAACATACTTTAAGTCCATAGGTTCTAAGCAAGATAAACATGTAATCAACTTAATAGCCATAGCATATAGTCACCACATTGTCTTTATTCCCCAAAACATAAATAATCAAATAAACACCTACAAATAGCTACAAATAGAAGTGTATGCCTTGCAAGCACTAAGGGTGAAGAAATATTATTGTCTGCTAAATGGTCAGAATTGACGAACAAGATTATTTCTGCAATGTTTACTAGAAAGCTGATTCTTTAGGGCGCAGTGGCTTATCTAACGTGTATTTTGGATACGCCTGAGTCCAGAAGTGAAATCAGCCAAGTACCTGTAGTGAGGGAATTTTTGGATGTGTTTCATGAAGAACTGCTTGGTATACCCCTTGAAAGAGAGATAGAGTTCTCAATAGAGTTGATACTAGGGTTAAGTTTTATATTATGCACGTACTATAGAATTGCACAGTTGGAGCTTAAAGAATTAAAGGAACAGTTGCAAGACTTGTTTGTTAAAAAGAAGGATAGATCTATGCGTCTGTGTATAGATTATCGTCAGTTGAATAAGGTTACAATAAAGAACAAGTGCCCTCTGCCCAGGATTGAAAGCTTGTTTGATCAGTTCAGTGGGGCTTTAGTTTTATCTAAGATCAATTTAAGGTAAGGGTATTATCATATACAAATCAAGGATGATGATGTGCTAAAGGCAGCCTTTCAGTTTAGATATGGTCACTATGAGTTTTTGGTGATGCCATATGGGTTGACAAATGTGCCATCACTGTTTATAAACCTAATGAACAAGCTAGTTTAGCCTTACTTGGACCAATTTGTTGTAGTCTCCATTGATGATATACTGGTTTATTCTAGGAATGAAAGGGATCATGAGAAACATTTAAGAATTATGTTGAGGACCCTGCATAAAGATCAGTTATATGCAAAGTTCAACAAATGTGAGTTCTAGCTGAAAGAGGTACACTTCCGGGTAGACCCTGCTAAGGTAAAGGCAATTTTGGAATGAAACTCACCCAAGATTATATCTGAAACTCATAGCTTTCTGGGGTTCGCATGATACTATAGGAGGTTTGTGAAGGGTTTCTCGATTATAGCATCACCTCTCACCAAGTTGTTGAGAAAGAAAGAGAAGTTTTTATGGAGTGATGAATGCCAGAAGAGATTCAAGGAATTCAAAACATTCTTAATTGAAGCTCCGATGTCAGCACAACCAGAGCTTGGCTTTTAGTACATAGTTTATACTGATACCTCTTTGAATGGGTTCAGTTGTGTCCTTATGCAGAAAGGAAGGGCAATAACTTATGCATCACGCCAACTAAAACCTCATGAGAAAAATTACCCTACGCATGGTTTGGAATTAGAATTAGTGGTCTTAACACTGAAACTCTGAAGGCATTATTTGTATAGGGAAAGATGCCACATATTTTCTAATAACAACAGTCTGAAATACTTGATGACCCAGAAGGGTTTGAATCTACGCCAAAGAAGATGGCTGGAACTGTTGAAATACTATGATCTGATCATTGAGTATCACCCTAGGAAAGCAAATGTTGTGGCAGATGCTTTGAATAAAAAGATGCTGTTAAAGGGGAGCCAGTCAATCTGAAGAGCAGAAGAAAATATAGTTGTCGCTTCTTCCTTAAAAAGAAAGGGAAAGCACACTAAGAAAGGCAAGGCTAAGGTTTTTGGGCCATCACAAGTGGAAAGGAAGAGAACTAGAAAGCCTAAAGACTTCTTTAAGTCTAGATGTTTGTTTTGCAGTAAAAAAAGGTACTTCAAGGCAAACTATAATAAAGATTGGAAGGAATATCTTGCAACCAAAGGCAAAGGTATAGAACTCTTTATGATAGAAGCTTGTTTAATGGAGGATTCAATAAACCACTGGGTCATTAATTCAGGAGCTACTAATCATGTTTGTGTTTCTCTATAGGGGTTCAAGGAGACGAAAGATCGTAGAGATAAGAGTCTATCGTTGCGGACTAAAAACGGGACAACTGTGGCAACGGAAGTAGGGGGAGATGTACACCTGTATTTTGATAGTTTTAGAAAGATTATTTTGAAAGATTTTTTCTATGTACCAAGTTTCAAAAGAAACTTAATTTTAGTTGCATGTTTATATAAAGACAACTTTTAATAATGGAATTTTAATATCTAGAAATCACAATATTATCTATAATGGATGGATGTCAAATAATATTTATTTTATCAAACCAAAGATGTATACACTGCTTGAGATTGAAATATCGAATAAAAGACTTAAAACTTCTAACTCTAATGAGGTGTACCTTTGGCATTTGAGACTTGGTCATATTAACCAAGAAAGAATCACTAGACTTGTGAAAGATGACATCTTAAGTTCGCTTAAAGAAGTTGAACTTGCACGATGTGAATCTTGCTTGGAAGGTAAGATTACTGAGGGACCTTTTACTGAAAATGGAACGAGAGCCAAAAAACTCTAAAACTTGTGCACAATGATATATGTGGCCCTATGAGCGTTAGTGTAAGAGGTGGTTACGAGTTTTATGTAACCTTTATTGATGACTATTCCAGATATGGGTATGTATACCTGATGCATCGCAAGAGTGAAACCTTTGATAAATTCAAAGATTTTTGTGCGAAAGTGGAGAAACAACTAGGTTTACCCATAAAGGCACTTTGGTCTGATCGATGTGGGAAATATTTATCAAATGTGTTCTTAGGGTACCTCATAGAGAATGGGATTCTATCCCAGTTAACCGCGTCGGGCACTCCACAATAGAATAACATTGTAGAGAGAAGAAATCTAACGTTGTTAGATATGGTATATTTGATGTTAAGTTATTCGAAGCTTTCAATATCTTTTTGGGGATACGCTGTACAAACGGCTTGCTATATTCTGAATGATGTGCAAACTATGGCAGCATTGAAAACCTTAGACAAATTTTGGCATGATAGGAAGCCGAATCTTAGTCCTTCTATGGATGTAAATTTTATTAAACCAAAGACGTACACATTGCTTAAGATGCAAATATCGAATAAAATACTTAAGAGTTCTCATTACAATGAGGTGTACCTTTGGCATTTGAGACTTGGTTATATTAACTAAGAAAGAATCACTTGACTAATAAAAGATGTCATCTTAAGTCCTCTTAAAGACATTGATCTTCCACAAGTTAAATCTTGCTTGGAGGGTAAGATGACCAAATGATCTTTTAATGCAAAATGAACGAGGGTCGTGAAACCCCTAGAACTTGTGCATACTGATGTATGTGGCCCCATGAGTGTCAATGCAAGAGGTGGTTATAAGTATTATGTAACCTTTATTGATGATTATTCTAGATATGGGTATATATACCTAATGCGCCGCAATAGTGAAATCTTTGATAAATTCAATGAGTTTCATGCGGAAGTGGAGAAATAACTAGGTGTACCCTTAAAGGAACTTCAATTTGATTGAGGTGGAGAATATTTATCAAATGAGTTCTTAGGGTATCTCATAGAGAATTACTATCTCAGTTAATCGGGCCAGGCGCTCCAAAACTGAATGACATTCCAAAGAGAAGGAATCGAATGTTGTTGGACATGGTACGTTCGATGTTACGTAATTCAAAGCTACCAATCTCTTTTTGTGGATATAAAGTACAAACGACTTGTAATATTTTGAATAATGTGCCAACTAAGGCAGCATCAAAAACTCTATACGAATTGTGGCATAGCAGGAAGCCAAGTCTAAAGCATTTAAGGATTTGGAGATGCCCTACCTACTTATTGGAGAAAGATATGAGGAAGTTGGACTCACAAACAAAATTGTGCAATTTTGTAGGATATCGAAAGGGGACAAATAGTGTTTTGTTTTATAACCCTAAAGATAAAAATGTTATAGTGTCAACAAATGCTATTGTCCTTGAAGAAAGTTACATGAATAACTTCAAACCTCAAAATAAAGAAGTGCTCGAGAAAATTTCGAGAAATATACAAAACCTTTGAGAAATGGTTCCAGAACTAACTCCTAATAGTAGACTTTCAAACAATCAACAGCATAAGGTGCTTCGTCACAGTGAGAGTGACTCTCATAGGCTTGAGTTCTTCCAATCTAGTGGAAGGGTTTTTAACACTAAGTATGTCGAATAGGAAGATGATGACCCACTCACATATGTCGAAGTGATACAGAGTGTTAATTCTAAGCTCTGGGTAATAACTATGAAAGTTGGGATCGATTCTATGAACTGCAACTCAATATGGGAACTTGTAGACTTACTGAAAGGGATAAAACCCATAGGGTATAGGTGGATATACAAAAGGAAAAGAAATGCAGACAGAAAAGTGGAAACTTATAATGCCAGACTTGTAGCAAAGGTTACATTTAGAAAGAAGGTATCAATTATGAAGAAACCTTCTCACCAGTCACCATGCTCAAGTCAATCCATATATTGCTATCTGTTGCAGCATATCTTGATTACGAGATCCAACAAATGGACATCAACACAACGATTTTGAACAACGGTCTTGAAGAAAGCATCTATATTATACAAACTGTTTAGGTTCATATATGGACTTAAGCAAGCATCCCACTCATGGAATCAATGATTTGATCAAGTGATCAAGACTTTTGCATTTGAGCAAAACGTACATAAACCTTGTGTTTATAAACGTATAAGGGATGGAAAGGTGATCTTTCTCTTTCTATATGTCGATGAGGTTCTACTCATTGAGAATGATGTAGTGACATTGTCATCGGTTAAACTTGTGGTTAAATCAATAGTTTAGCATGAAGGAATTGAGAGAAGCTAATTTTGTTCTAGGTATTCGAATCCTAAGGGATTGAAAGAAAAAAGTGATAGCATTACCGCAAGTTTCATACATAGACAAGATATTGGAGCTTTATGCAATGACCAATTCAAAGAAAGGAAATCAACCTTCTGCACCGAGATTTCATCTTTTTTGGAGGACTGTCCTAAGATAGTGGAAGAAAGAGATAACATGAGAAAGGTTCCTTATGCTTCAACAGTAGGAAGTCTCATGTAAGTTACGTTATGCACACACCAGAATTTCTATTTTGTAGTGGGATTAGTAAGTCGATATTAGAAAAATCCAAGACTAAGACACTAACAACAGCTAAGTATATACTCAAGTATTTACAGAGAATGAGGAATTATATGTTTCTGTATTCCAGAGGAGATCTTACTCCTATCGGATATATTGATTTTGAATTCCAAATGAATTGAGATACGAGAAAATCGATATCGGGATGTGTTTTTTTTCTAGGCGGTGCGTCCATTGTGTGGAAAAGTGTAAGACTGTGCTATATTGTTAACTACACTATAGAGGCTAAATATGTGGTTGCTTTTGAGGCTACCAAAGAAACAATATGGCTTCGAAAGTTCCTTACAAATCGTGAAGTCGTTCATGGTATGGGAAAAGTTATCATATTGTATTGTGACAATAATGTGGAAATAACTAATACCGAGGAGACAAGAAACCACAACAGGACCAAAATATATTGATCGGAAGTATCATATCATAAGAGAGGATGTTGCAGATAGAATCGTGGATATAGTTAAGGTCACATCGGAGGACAACCTTGTGAACCTATTTACCAAGACTTTACTAGGTAGGAGTTTTGAAAAATATGTGGAGAGCATGGGAATGTGTTATGTAACTCATCTACTTCACTAGGGAAAGTGAGAAACTATTGGATATTTTCCTTGAGTGTAGTATATTCATTTGTAAACTTGTAATTTTTTCAAACAGATTGGTTAAGTTAACTAATTATGTTAATATACTTTGTACAATAATCCTCATATGGCTTTTCCACACAAAGCAAAATAAAAGAAAATGTTGCTCATTAGTTATCTAATGTTTAAACTAATACTAAGCGGTATTATATGGTCAGATTGTAATATGGAAAGACAACTTATATTATAGATAAAGCTAAACATATCCTTAGTCTAAAAAAAATGAAAAAACTGATTGAAAGACTAATATGTCGTTTATCAAGTCCAATTGGGGAGATATTTTGTCTTGGGCATCGGAGTGGTGAACTCTCAAAATATAGAGAGATAGATGTGACTGATTGGACTGACAATACATCAGGCTGGACCCAAGAAGAATAGATCCTGAATCTATTTATGGATTTATTCACTTGTGACATTCATAGTATGGTATACCTAAATCCTGAGTGGATGACAGACTATGTATGCATGACTTGTACACTTTGATGTAAGTACAAGCTTAAGTTCAAATAGAAAAGGAACCCAAATCTGGTGCTTTGGGTATACGACTTTTACAATATGTAGCATCATTCACAACAATGAAATTCATAGAATGATATGAGTAAATGATATCCTCTCATTGGCATTACATGGTTGATGAAAAGTAAATGTGGTCACGGTTCGTTTGTCTTTGTGACGAATGACTTGATTACTATTTCATAGTAATTGGCTTTTCATGAAGGAAGATGTAATGTTACCATGAATAAAATAGGATCATATTCGGAGAATAAATATTATCCCAAAGAGATTAAGGATGAATATTATCCCAAAGAGATTAAGGATATCATATGAGGGTAACACACTTAGGATATGGTCATTGGACGAGCAATGATCAAGTTGTTTTCATAATGGTATGTTGTTAAGGAGAGCTCAATCACAATACTATAGTGAAATGACTTCGTGACTAAATGAGTTTAGAATTAATAGGAAAAAAGTTGGAACTTAATTATAAATCATTTGAGCCTCAATTGCATATGTTCAATCGGTCCCTCCGCTAAATCGTTGAAACCAGAAATGAATTGCATGTTAAATCAAATGAACAGAATTAATAGAAATGGTGAAAATGAGAAATAGGGAATCATTTGGAAATTATTATGGTTTTCTCCAAAATGAAAATGAAAATGGAGAAATGGAAACATTTAGAAATGATTAGGGTTTTGTCCAAAATGATAATGAAAATAGAGAAATGGAATCATTTGAAAATGAATGTGGTTTTCTACAAAATGAAAATGACCTGAAAATTGAATTTATGTTTTTCGAATTAAATGAAGTTTACAAATGAAAATAAATCATTTGGTCATAGTAAACCGTTGAATATAGAAAAATTAAATATATTTCTCATAGATTCTTTTATGGTAAAGTCATCATGATTTTAACGAAATTAGAATTGGGTTGAGAATATTATTTAATTAGAAATATAAGAAGTTTATTTGGAAAATAGAAAAAAATATTAGTTTGGATCAAATTGTAAAGTATTGGGTTGAAAGCTCGAGAAGTACTCGTAATTGGACCTAGTATGGGAGTTGCCCAAAATCCCTTCATATTAAAAGGGTAAATAGAAAATCCTAGTAATATTAACTAGGGTTTCTGCCACCTATACTTCTAGTTAGACTAGGAGTTCATTTTTCTAGTTGAAATAAACTTCTATAACTCAACAAGGGTTCTACCTTCTCTCCCTACAAATAGATGGGACCGACAGGGCTATTTACACAACTTTCAGATATCGTTCTTCTACCTGAAAATAGGAAACTTTTATTATCTCAGAAATAAATATATTTTTTTGAATAACAATTCTGTCAGTTATATTTGGTTATTTACTAAAATCACCCTTTGGAGGTGAAAGATGGATAATTAATGCTGATGATTTGGAAGATAAAACTGGATGACATGTATAGTTATGTTCCATTTGTATATTTGGTGGAATTTGGCATATCTTAACCAAACCTTTTGCATGGGCTCGTCGTGCAATTGTATGGTCAGGAGAGGCTTACTTGTCTTATAGTTTAAGTGCTTTATTCATTTTTCATTTTATTACTTGTTGCTTTGTCTGGTTCAATAATACCATTTATCCTAGTGAGAATTACGAGCCCACTGGACCAGAAGCTTCTCAAGCTCAAGCATTTACTTTTCTATTTAAATTCCAACGTCTTGAGGCTAACGTGGGATACGCTCAATGGCCTACTGGGTTAGGTAAATATCTAATGTGGTCCTCGACTAGAGAAGCCATTTTTGGAGGGGAAACTATGCATTTTTTAGATTTGCCTGCTCCTTGGTTAGAACCTCTAAGAGGTCCTAATGGTTTGGCCTTGAGTAGGTTGAAAAAATAAATACAACCTTGGCAAGAATGGCATTTGAGAAGAGATTTTTGTTTTCACATTAAAGAAAAGAAAACTAGTTCTTGTGATGTGTTTGATTAGACTCATTTGAGTCTGCACTCAAATTAGTTCGTGGTATGAGAAGAGTAAATGAGATAGTTTGGTTGAAAGCCAGGAACAAAAAGGATCCATCTATCCAAAAACACAAGTGCAAATTCGATCTAAGGTTTATTACTATAAATAGCACAAATCGGGTTAGTTTTCAAAATTTTTATTTTCTGTTGTGCAAGAAAACCATTTTCAAACTAGATTTTTTCCAGCACAACCTGCCTACAAGCCAATTTGATGTCGAATGGGAAACATAGCTAGCACCACTTGGTAGAAGGAAAGACCAAGCTCAACAAAAATGAAAACTCATCCATAAATTTATGGTTTGCAAAACTATACTTTTGTTTACTTCAATGCATGTTACTCTTCTAGTTATCAAATGTGGGGCTCTCAACGCACTGTGCCATAAAGAATGAAAACCATTCTTTTGGTATTTTTGATTAGTAGAGGAAAGGAAATAAATGTCATGGATGATGCTTAAAGAAGGCTCATCAACACGCTTTCTACAGTTAATGAAATATGCCACCAAAGTCCTCATATACATCTTGTTAACTTCCCATATAGAAAAGGTGTAACTAGAGATAAAATCCAACATCGTAAGCACAAAAAAGGTATAAAAAAACCCTAAAGCCTTATCAAAGGCTGAAGTCCGCACCATGCTCAATAGTTTCTCCTTGGTTAAAATTGAAAAATCAAGCTCATAGTTATCTAACTATAGACTTCTACACTCCAACAAAATTCTCATATCTACCTCAATGGTAGAACACTTAAAATCATCACTGATATCAAAACATCTAAAAGCCTTTTCTTTTCCTCAGCTCCCTTACCTTTACCCTTATCTCCACCTTTACGCTTGTCTTGGGCATCCATTAAAGCACATTAAATAAAAGACACAACATAAAAAAATACGATTGAGAAGGGACAAGAAAACTCAACTAACACATATGTTAGGTCCTCACTGGTTTTTGAATAATTTTTTAATAAAATATCCTTTAATTAAATTAATCTCCTTTTATATTTTCCTCACTGGTTTTTGCATGTGAAGCAAAACGAAAGAAAAAAATTGTCTCACTAATTATCTAACGTTTAACTAACACTAAGCGATATTACGTGGTTTGGATTGTAATATAGAAAAACAACTTGTATTAATAGATAATTTAAACATTTCCTTAGTCTAACCAGAAATGAGAAAAATATTTGAAAGACTAATTTTTGGTCTATCGAGTCCCATTAGGGAGATACATTGTCTTGGGTATTGGAGCGAATGACTCCTAGAAGATAGATACATAGATGTGACTAACTAGATTGACAGTACATTAGATATGACCCAAGTAGAATAGATCCTAGATTCGTTTGTGGATTTGTTCACTTGTGACATTCATAGTGTGACATACCTTTATCCTGAGTAGGTGATGGACTACGTATGTGTGACTCGTATACTTTGATGTAAATAAAAGTCTGGGTTCAAAAAGATAAGGAACTAAAAGTTGGTGCATTGAGTTTAGGACTTCTGTAGTATGTAGCATCATTCTACAATAGTGAAATTCAAAGCTAAACTAAAGGGTAAATGATACCCTCTCATTGACATTACATGATAGATGAAAAGTAAACATTGTCACTGGTCATTTATCTTTGTGATAAATGATTTGATTACTATTTGATAGTAATTAAATTTTTATGAAATAAAATGTAATGATTACTTTGAGATATAGAATCATATTGAAAGGTAACACACTTATGACAAGGTCATTAGATGAGCACTCATTGTGTAACTTTCGTAATGGTATATAATAAGGGAAAGCTCAGTCACGATACTTTAGTGGAATGACTTTGTGACTAAATAATTTTGATAATTAATAGGGAAAAAACCAAAACTTAATTATAAATTATTTGATACCTAATTATATATGTCCAACTGGTTCCTTCGCTAGCCCGAGAAAACAAAAAATGAATTACATATAGAACCAATAGATGGAAATGAGTAGAAGCGATGAAGTAAGAAAATAGATTCCATGAATCACTATCTGCAGTGAATGTATTTTCTCACTATGTACGAAAATGATTTGATAATTAATTTAAGATTCATCGAATTTTTATTTAATTAATTATAATTAAATAATTGAAGTTCAAAGATGGAATTAAATTAATTAGTTATTATGAGATTTGTTGAATAAGAAAATTAAATATATTTTCTCATAGATTCTATTATAGTAAAGTTGTTATGACTTTAACAGAATTAGAATTAGGTTTAGAAAATTATTTAATCGATAAATTAATTCAATTAATTTAATTAATTGATTAAATAATATTTATTTTAGGAAATAGAAAATAAATATTGGATTGGATTAAATTATAAAGTGATAGGTCAAAATTCCAAAATGAATATATAATTAGACTCGATACATGAGCCCAATTAGCCCTCATAATAGTATGAAGAGCAGTAACCCTAGTAGGAAGTACGATGAGGGTAACCCTAGTAGGAAACACAAGCACTTATTCAATCAAAACTCTAGTTGGAGTAGGATTGTATTTCCTATTTAATTAATATTGTTTATCAATGACTTATTCAACCAAAACTCTTATACTTCTCCTTATACATATAAAGCATCGACTGAGCTAAACACACAACATTCAAACATCATTATTCTGTCAGAAAATAGTAGTAATTTATTTACACAGAATGAATTATATTTTCTACGAATTACGAGTTTTATCAGTTTATAGAGAGAACTTACTTTCCTACTAAAAAAGTAAATAATTTATTTTCTGTGTTTTTTGTTCTTGTTGTTCGAGCCTACACTCGACGTGATTCGTGGCGTAAGGATAGCGGAGAAGGTCACTCGGTTGAAAGTCAATATTGACTAGAGTTAGCCTCACACAAAGCACATGTATCTTTCTAGTTAGGGGTTACTACAATAAATATTATAAAAGCGCTCAATTTTATAAAAATTTTGAAACTTTCACTATAAATATAATAATCGTTTTCTAAACCAATTTTTCCAACATACTACACCTCACTAAGAAGCAATGCCACACCAAGCTCAACCACTTCACCAATTTGTGGGCTCTGTTTGACAAGATAGTTGTTACTTGCCATTGACATACCATGTAACTGTGTCACATCTATTTGCATCATCGAGCTAATAAGGAGACTTAGGCTAACGACTCAAATAATGACCTACCAAACAAAAGAGGACAAGTGCCCTAAAATGTCTCTTTTAATACATCTCTAAAGTTAATAGATCCAGGACAACAAATTCACTTGCCTATCCATCCACCTTCCATTATGACACCAAGCTCCTTCATATCCTAGAAAATCTCTTGTGATTCTTGGCCCACTAGGTGAATTACCTTTCTAATCTCCTCCAACTTTCTACCATAAACAAATATGAATTGTTACATGAATTGATCTGATTATGAAACAATACTTGTAAGACTAAAAACAATAGTTTAAAACATGCAAAAGCACATCACATATTGTTTACTCAACTCAATAAACACACCTATGTTTGTAGGGTATTGCCCAGAGATTGAATCCACTAACAAGTAAATAGCACATGTCTTATTTACAACCAAATGAATCCAATAATTATTGTAGCCTTAGTGTCACACACTATTAGTTAACTCTCTTAAACACTCTGACCTTTATTACTGAAGGTTACAAATGGATTCATAAAGGAGTAAACAAAATTATCAAATGCAGTTAACAAACTGTTCTTCAAAGAATTTATTTATGCTCACTCAAAATCATGTCTTCAATGCAGGATGTTGTTCTTTAAAATAATATTTTCGAGAAAAAAATGGTTAATCTAATAGAAGTCATCCCCTTGATAATAGGGATTAGGATGTCAAATATATCTCTCAGATCATATTCTTGAGCTTTCAAATTATTTCCATCTATATCCTTTTGAAAAGAAAAGAATAAATTTAATATTTTGTGGATTCTAAGTAATCTAGTTTTTCATTACAAATAAATCATATATTTGTTGCAACTATATAGATAAATAAATTAAGCAAACAAAATACAAGTCAAATTTTACCAACAAATTATTTTCACTAGCGATGTTGTTCATTGTGTTTCTCATGATATTGTAATGCTATATGCAACACTCTGCCATGACACTTGTCTTGTTCTAATAATC
This sequence comes from Gossypium hirsutum, assembly GCF_007990345.1. Classification (NCBI taxonomy): domain Eukaryota; kingdom Viridiplantae; phylum Streptophyta; class Magnoliopsida; order Malvales; family Malvaceae; genus Gossypium; species Gossypium hirsutum. The sequence continues at coordinate 38,474,091 of NC_053447.1, forward strand.
TCTTTAGTTGGTATTTTTGAAAAGAAAAATTCTATAGCAAATACAAACATCATCCATAGAAAAAAAATTAAAGAAACTAAGGAAACTAGATAGATGTAGCATATGAATCCATGTCATTCATTAAAAACAACATAGTCCCTCTATCAAGTTGCATCTGCAAGTATCATCAAACAACATTTAACGATAACAATTTTCATTACAAGAGAAACCAAAAAATAGTATAAGTAGAATTACCAGTGGTTAAAAGTTATGTAAAAAAATATCATACAATATATCCTCTTCCTCAACTCCATCTCTACCTTTTTTTTCGAAAATCTAAGAGGTTCCTCCTTATTTGTATGCCCATTTAGATTTATGAAGAAATTAAGTGCTTCTTTATTGGCCTTGGCTAGCCTTTATAACTCAAAATTGATAATTTTGATATGATTTTCCACATAAGATATCATTCAAGCCTTCTTAGCAACAATAACGTTTTGAAGTGAACCAACTTTTGGACATTAGATATGACATTTTGATCAGCATGATCGAGAGAATCTTGTCTACTTCAACCTTTTCTTTAGCATGTGTTCGACCAGTATTACCCACATGCTTGTCCTATTTTCACTTATCAGATATTATCATTAGGGGAGTAGATCATTCGAGATGATCATACTTAGTATTAACACAATGTTGCTTTATTATAACATTGTAAATGAGGGAAAAGAAAGACAAAAATTTGAAGCACTAAACTAGATTCTAAGTCGGCAATAATTTGGTCAATAATTGTAGTGCCAAGATCAAAAGTTATCATGTTACCTCTTATGCATAAACACACCAAAATTCTTGTTCAATGTGGTAAAGTAGAGAGAAGGCACTAGTTCTTTAAAGCAATCTTGTGCAAGCTTGCATACTTTATACTTATTTCAGTTCTTGAGAGATAACTACATAATAAGAAGGATATTTATCCTTAAGAGTTTGTTCAAATATAACCTTGAATTTGTTAACCCTTTCTTCATTCAATTTCTTCTATTTTATTCTAGTTGTAGAAGTCTCCATAAGCCTTTTTTCCCTTTTCATTCACTATTTTTTGACAATTTGAATTCAAGAAAAGTCAATATAATAACACCTTGTTTATCTATAATACTATTCTTGGTAGCTTGCCTCTTAATTATTACTTCAACTAATATAATAGATGGTTTCAAACCTTTAATTTTTAGGATCTTAGAAACATTAGATGTGGGAGAATGCCTCTTATTTTGACTAGAGTTTATATTGGCTTTTCTTCTCCCAGTTAAACTCTGTTTTTAGTTTTTCACTTAAACTTTGAATACCTAGAGTTGTTTTAGTCATATATACTACGAATTTCAGCCTATAAATAGGCCTTAGTTACTCTAGTTTTTACACAACAACAAAAATTTAGATTGAGAGAATTTTGTTCTTTGTTTCAAAGGGATTTTCTTGTGGGCTTCTAGTTTTTATTTTAATTCTCTCCATCTTTTGTACTCTCCTTTATTATAGTGAAATCTCCTTTTGATCGTGGTTTTTTATCCTCTCTTGAGAAGTTTTTATGTAAAATTTGAGTGATTGATCATTTTTATTCTTATTTTCTTCACTTTGTTCGTTGTTTATTCGATTTTATCTCCTACAAACTGGTATCCGAGCCAGTTTGATTTCTGCAATCAACCCGTTTAGAGATGGAAGCGTCAAGGTTCGATATTGAGAGGTTCGATAGAATTGTAAATTTTAGTTTGTAGCAAGTTCAGATTATGACAATACTGGTTCAGAACAGTCGAAAAAAGGTCATTATAGGGAAGAAGCCCACAGATATAGATCAGTCAGAATAGGAAGAGCTCGATGAGAAATCTCTATCCATTATTCTATTATGCATCACAAGTAATGTGTTACAGGAGGTTCTAATGGAGAAAATAGCATTTGCGTTATAGAAGAAATGAGAAGCATTATATATGACGAAATCTCTGGCCAACAGATTAGTATTAAAACAATATCTCTACACATTCAAAATAGCCAAAGGTGAGTCTATTAGGACTCATATCAGCGAGTTTGTCACCATTCTGAATAATTTAAAGAATCTCGAAGCAGAGATTAGTGACAAGGATCAAGCTATGTTGTTATGCTCTTTGCCTTCTTCTTATAAAACTTTCAGTGAAACTTTGATTTATGGGAGAGATCATCTTTCGGTTGAGGATGTGAAGGGGAATCTTCTAAGCCAGGACAAACTCAACAATGAGTTAGGCCCAAACAAAAAAAATCTAACAGGTAATCCCCATTTCTAGTTGCAAGAGGTAGACAACAAACTAGAAAGATAGATCGAAATAAATCTAAAGCAAGGCCCAAATCAAGAAATCATGACAAATATTGTGGCTATTGTAAAAAAGTGGGTCACGTTAAGGCAGAATGCTAGAAACTTTAAAATAAAATCAAAATGGATGTTGAAGACGATAAGAAAGATAAGTAGAAAGATGAAGTTGTTGATCCTAGTGTAGTCGAGGATAGAGGTGATGACTTCTTATTGGTGTCAACGAGTGAAAGCTCTCATATTACATCCAAATGGATCTTATATTCAGGGGGCTCCTATCACATGTGTCCCAACAGGGACTGGTTCTCCACGTATAGTTCAGTTGAAGGTGGAGTTGTGCTAATAGGGAATAACTTTCCATGTAAAATATTTGAAATCAGAATAATACAAATTAGGATGCACGGAAAATTTATTCGAACATTATCAGATGTCAGGTACGTTCCTAATTTAAATAAAAGTCTTATCTCATTGGGAATTTTGGATTATAACGGTTGTAGGATAGCCATTGAATCAAATGTCTTATAATTTTCTCATTGGGGCTCTTTTTGTAATGAGAAGACAGAAAAAAAGGCAACCTATACATTCTGTAAGTGTCAACAGTAACTGGTGTGACTGCAATTACCAAAAAAAAAAGCCAAAATTGTCACCACATCGCGACGAGAATCAACCTGACGTCGTAATGACATGACGCGACTGTCTCTCTGTCGATTCTAATTCAACCAAACTTTGGCACATACGACTAGCTTATATGAGTGAGAAAGGTATGATAGTATTATGTAATAGAAGTATTCTCAAAGACATCGGACTTGGTAAGTTAGCTTTCTGCGAGCATTGCATTTTCGAGAAACAAATCCGAGTCAGTTTTGATTCAACAATGCACAAAACAAAAGGGACTCTAGATTATATTCATTCCGATTTATGGGATCCATCTTCTAACATCTCAAAAAGAGGTAATCAATATTTCCTAAATTTTGTTGATGATAACTCCATAAAAGTTTAGGTTTATTTCTTGAAACAGAAAAGCGAAGTCTTCAAAATATTCAAACAGTGGAAGACACTGTTAGAAAAACAAACCAAAAAATTTTGAAGTAGTTGAGAACAAATAATGGTCTTGAGTTCTGTTCGTCAGAATTTAATGATTTCTACAAGAAAATAAGGAAATAAAAGACATTGAACCATTGTTGGAACTCCGCAATAGAATGGAGTTGCAGAAAGAATGAACAGAACATTGGTGGAAAAGGCTCAATGTATGCTTTCTAATGTAGGCTTAGGGAAGAAATTTTAGGCTAAAGCCATAAACCTGACAAGTTATTTGGTAAATTGATCTACTCATCAAGCATTGAAAAGTAAATTTCTAGAGGAGATATGGTCAGGTAATCCTCCCAACTTATTCTAATTTTAGAATTTTTGATTGTCCTGCTTATGCTAAAGTTAACCAAGGAAAGCTCAAACCAAGGATCGTTCAATCCATCTTTCTAGGATAATCTGTTGGTACAAAAGGTTTTAAGTTTTGGTGTTCAAAATCCAACAAAATAATTATTAGCAAAGATGTTACTTTTGATGAATCAGTCATGTTTTGATCAGAAAAAAGGACTTCTACTTTTAAAGACATAACAAATCAAAGTGTCTTGAGCAAGGTGAAGCCAAAAGCTGAAACAGGGGGCTACATCCTGCCTAGCAAAAGCCCAACGTCGCAATGACATGACGAACAGAAGTCTCGTCCTGATGAAGAGTCACAGAACATCGTGACAACATGACAGAAATATTATGAAGGAAACCTAGTTGCTTATGCGCTAAGTGTTGCCGAGAGCATTGATTCAACTAATCCTTCATGTTATTATGAGGCAATTCAAGCCTCTAATTCTATAGCAAATGGCTCGTTGCAATGAAAGAATAGATGGAATCGCTTCAAAAGAAAAAGACTTGGAGGTTATTTAAACCACTCATCAGTAAAATAATCGTTGGTTGCAAATTGGTGTTTAAAAAGAAGGAAGGTTCGAGTCCTAACGACATTAGGTACAAGGCAAGACTAGTTGCAAAAGGCTACATTCAAGTGGAGGGTGTTGGTTTTCATGATGTTTTATCTCTCGTAGTGAAACATACGTCCATTTGGGCATTTTTGGCCCTTGTTGCATCAAATAATCTTGAGTTAGAGAAGTTAGATGTAAAGATTGTTTTCCTTCCCAGTAACCTTGAGGAGCACATCTACATGCAACAACCAGAAGGCTTCAAAGTTGAACTTAAAGAAGATCATGTTTGTCTCTTGCAAAAGTCTTTGTATGGTTTGAAGCAGTCTCCTTGGTTGTGGTATAAAAAGTTTGGCTCCTTTATGTTGAGTATTGGTTTTTTCTCGAAATAAGTATGACTGTTGTGTTTATCTACAATGCCTTGATGATGGTTATTTTATATATTTGTTGCTTTCTATTGATGATATGTTAATTGCAGCTAAGAATCCATCTAAAATTGATCGTCTTAAAACCATGATTAACTCTAAGTTCAAGATGAAGGATATAGGTGTAGCAAAGAAAATTTTGGGGATGGAAAATTTGAGAAATAGACATTTCAGGAAATTGTTTTTATCACAAAAAATATACATCAAGAAAATCCTTGAGTGATTTGAGACGCAAGATGCAAAATTGGTAAGTACTCCTTTAGCTGCACACTTTAAACTCTCAATTTTAGATTCCCCACAGAATGAAGAAGATGAAAGGTACATGTCAAAAGTACCTTATTCAAGCGCAGTTGGAAGTTTGACGTATGCAATGGTATGCAGTCATCCCAATATTTCACTTGTTGTTAGTGTTGTTAATCGATACATGGTCAATCTTGATAAGTTACACTAGCATGTAGTTAAGTGAATTTTCGTATATTTACGAGGTACTTCTAAAATGTGCTTAGAGTTTGGAAGAACTCTAAAGGGTTTAGTCAGACAAGTTGATTTTGATTATGCATAATACTTAAATCAAACAGGGTCTTTCATAGGTTACCTATTTGCTTTTAAGAATTGTGTCATTAGTTGGAAAATGACACTTCAAGCTACAATGTCTTTTTCAACTATTAAAGCAGAATACATGATAATCACAAAAGAAGTAAAAGAAGCAATTTGGTTAAGGGGTCTGTTCAGTGAACTGGTAAGTGAAAAAGGGGCAATTTTCATATATTGTGATAGTCAAAGTGTCATACATTTCACCAAAGATCTAATGCATCACGAGAGGATGAAACACATAGACATTCGTTATCATTTTGTTCGAGAGGTGATCATTCAAGGGGATGTTTAGATTTTTAAATTTGGCACATAACACAATCTGGCATACATGTTGAGAAAGAGCCTTTCAGTTTCAAAGTCAAGCATTGCGTGGACTTGGTAAGTATCCGACGAAGAATTAGTTAAGCCCGTAACAGGGCTCGATAAGGGATTTGGTTCAAATACTAATCAAGGTGGAGATTTGTGGGAGAATGCCTTTTATTTTGACCAAAGTTTATTTTAGCTTTTCTTCTCTCAGTTAAACTATGTTTTTAGTTTATAAATTCAACTCTACTTAATTTAGATTTGGTGTAGCCATATATGCTACGAATTTTAGCCTATAAATAGGCCTTAGTTACTCTAGGTTTTACACAACAAAAAATTTTTTAGATTGAGAGAACTGTGTTCTTTGTTTCGAAGGGTTTTTTTGTGGGGCTTCAGGTTTTTCTTTTAATTCTCTCTATCTTTTGTACCCTCTTTTATTATAGTGAAATCTCTTTTTTCTCTTGGTTTTTTATCCTCTCTTGAGGATTTTTTCCACGTAAAAGGTATGTGTTCAATATTTCCAATTCTTATTTTATTCACTTTGTTCGTTATTTAATCGGGTTTATCCCCTACATTAGATTATTCCAAAATGTTGGAACGTTTTGACTTATAGTTGGCTTCCTTGCTTTCCAAATTTATAAGGGTTCATCCTAGCTTTTGGTCGAAGAATGGCATTATTTGTAACAAAATTGGTATTGTTTATTACTTTTACCTATAATTAATAAGATAACCCCTTTGAATTGAGCATGATTCAAGCAACATCATGTAGACTCATATTCTTCCTTTCTACTACTCCATTGTGTTAAGAAGTTTTTGGTGAAAAACTCATAACTGACCTACTAGGTTGTAGAAATCAACGAACTGACTATTTTTAAACTCCATAGCATGATCACTTCTTATTTTACAAACCTTTTCAAGAATTTTATCCGTGTCATTCATCAATTTGATGCATAGCTTTTTGAACACATTAAAACCCTTTCTTTTCTCCTTTAAAAATCAATCCAAGTGAAACTAGAGAAATCATCAATGCAAACTAGCATGTACCCTTTTTATTTAAGGCTTTCATGTTGTATAGGCCCTATAGGGTATATCTGTAACAACTCAAGAGGATGTGTTGTAGTAATCTACTAAACACTTTGTGAGACACTCGATATACCTTCCCTATAGGCAATCTCCATAAGGACTAGTTATTGCTCTAGCAAATTTGCACAAACCTCAAACTATACCATACCTAACCATTCTCTTGAGGCATCTATAGTTCACATGCTCTAATTTTTCATGCTAAATCTCTATACCATCGTTTGTGACTTTATGGCATTTTACCATTTTATTCACCTTATAAATTTTGTCAAAATTTTTAGCTCCTTCCATAACTTGTTTGTTTGAATGATCTAATACTTCACATCGTTCCTTTGTAAATTTGATAAGTAGGTTTTGATAACAAAGCTGACTAATGCTAATAAGACTAACTTTACGACTTTTCACTAAGAACACATTCTTTAGTTTTGTAAGCCTTTCAATATTTATAGTCTTTTTTTCAAGATTCTTTCCTTTCATGTTATCTCAAAGGTAACCCTTCCTTCATTGTAACTCTAAATTTCCTCAAGGAATTTGTATCTCCGGTCGTGTGTAAGGAGTAATCAATATCAAAATACCATCTATTGTTAGTAGTTGCCTTTAGTGAAAAAATGTCTAAACAATAAACAGTTATGATTTTTCCTGACCTATAATTTTTTTGTTCATTATTCTCCATGTCAAAACATTTTGTGCAATATGGCATCCACATCTCAAGTCATTTTAAAACTTGTAAAACCATAGCCTAATGTGTCTAGCAACTTCATAATAATGAAAAATTAGCCTTTTTCCTCTTGTTTTGAGAATTCTAAAGAGGTTCAACAACTTATTTAGCCTTGATGAGGAGGATTCTTCAATATCAAGTACTATGTGGTATTTATATGACCTTCATACTATAAGGATTTCATCATACTTCTTTAAGATGACTTGTGTTGCATTAAGGTTTTTCTTTATATATTTCAACTAACCTTCTCAATCAACAAAAAGAGTTTCTCTCTTTTTTATTGTATCTATTAACATTTTTTTTCTTAAGATTTGTGATTTCCTCCCTTAGGACTTCTTAACTTTGCATACCCTATCCTACTTATCTAGCATGACTATGTATCTTTCCTCCAACTCTACACCAGAAGTGTCATCATCATTGTTACTTGTATATTCTGATTCTGTCTCAAATAATGTTACAACATTTGAAGTGAGAATTTTTTACTTGGTTATAAAAGCAACACAATTGCTTATATGCTCTTCATTTTCTCCTTCTTCACTCTTTGTATCTCTATCACAGGTGACATTGAAAATTTTCTTTTTTTTTTCTTGAACATGTTAGCACACGTTGCTTGAATGTAACCAAATCCTTCACATTCATGAAATTGGACTCCCTTTTTCTTCTCTTGATACTTCTATTCAATTACCACAAATCTCCATTTGTTCATGTTGCCAAGCTATCGCATCTGATTTTCCCTTTCTTAGAGAAAATTTTGAAAGCATTGTTAAAGTTTTTGGTGACAAGTACTAAACTTTCTTCTAGATCTTCAAGTGAAGTAGAGGTTGGGCATCTGTTGAAATAGTGCTTTTAACATTAAAAGGCAATATTATTTCCAACCTTAACCTTCTCTCTTCTACTTTCTTCTAATTTTATTTCAAAAGTTTGTGATAAACCAAATAGTTCATCCAGTTTCATGCTGTTGATTCTTTGGTTCCTTTATAGCTACAACCTCGATAACGTATCTTTCTAACAAAAATCTTAGCACTTTTCTAACCAACTTTTACCTCAGAATATTATTCACCCAAAGCAAAATTCCTTAGAAATGCCACCAAGTTTTGCGTTAAATTCATATATCCAAGCATTCTAAGACTTTGAAACCAAGAAGTAAGCATTTACAACTTAGGCATTTTGAAAAATGAGATTCTTTCATGCTAGGTTTTCTAGAATGAGTTAGGCCTCTTTTGCTGACACAAACTTTGGAATAAGTTTGAATTGGTAAGTATCCACAACATTAAAAATTTCATTAAAGGTATTAGAACTGTAGTTTGCAACTTTTTCTTCATAGGAGGTTCAAGTTTCTTCATTTTTTAATGATTTGGTGCCATCTATATTGATTGTTTGAGGTATTGTCCAACCTTTTAAGACAACTCTCTAGGCCTTCTCATTAATGCCTTTAATAAAAGCTTTCATATGACCTTTCTAGTGTGTATAATTGGATCCATTCAACAAAAGGAGACATGAGATTGAACTACCTTCTTTCAGGAACTCTATGTGTAATTTTCTTTGAAAGGTGGGACTCTATCTATACTCAACTAGACATGATCAATCCAAATACTTTTGGTGATAGGTTTTGATACCAAGTGAAATTGTTTGGTTATGTGAGGTTTTACACTGAGTTGTTGTGACGGTTGAAACACTACATGTAACATTAAAAAACAACAACTGAAAGCATAGTGTACAACTACACCAATTATTGTTTACATAGTTTGGTGAACATAGCTACATTTGTGTGATCCTGCCTAGAGATTGAGTCTACTAACAAGTCAACAGTACAACTATTAATTACAACCTGATTAATACAAGAATTATTGTAGCTGTAGTGATGCACATTATTAGCGAACTCTCTTAAGCACTCTTATCTTTCCTAATAAGGATTACAAATATACTCACAAAAGTGTAAACAAATTTTTCAAATGCATTTAACAAATTGTTTCTCCAAAGACTTAATTTTGTTCACTCAAAATCATGTCTTCAATGGAGAATGTTTTCCCTTTAAATAACTTCTTTGACAAAATTCATTCCCTGATAATAAAAATTACATTACCAAATATATCCCTTAGGTCACACATTCATAATTCTTCCAATTATCTCCATCAATACTAAGGAGAAAAGAAAAACTCATATTTTGTACATTCTAAATCATTAGCTTCTCACTACAAATAAATCCTATATTAGCAAGTATATAAGTAAATAATTTAATCAGAACAAATACAAGTCATAATCACTATTAATTGATTAGCTCATGCAATATCGCTCCTAGTGTTTTTCATGGTATTGCAACATCATGCAATACTTCAGTGTATGTTACACTGTAACATTTATCTTGTTCTAAATATAAGTAATACATGTATTATATTTAATAATAATCTCTTTGCCCCATTACATTTATTACATTTTAGTTTTAGTGATTTAAAATTTTTTAACTTTGATCTCTTATTCTTTAAATTTTGCTATAAATAAAATTTTAAAAAATAAATTTAAATATATTTTTATAAAATTTAATTAATTAAATTATTTAAAATAATTGAAATAAAAATTTAAAAATTTTAACATAAAAACGTATTGTAATAATTTTAACTTAGTGGGGAGGAAAAGCACAGAGCATGATGGTATTAAAATCTTATTTCTAAAGCCAAGATCATTCTTTCTTTTCATTGTTATTTTATTTTTCAAATGGGAAGATGGATGGGTCCTTTGAAAAATTGGGACATTATAACATTCACTAGAAAAGTTGGTTTGTTGGAAACATCAAAATCATAGCTAAAATTGGTTGAGTTGTGACATCCTTTGGGATTTTGGCTTATGGACACCCTCGTTCTAAATTAATATTCTTTTTAACTCTAATTTTGTTTAATATTTCTTTCATGGAAGTTGATTTCTCACCTTTAATGATTGGGACTGCAATAATTAAATTTTGATTAAGATGGTATCCACATCATTTCATATTTTAGTTGAAAATTTGTATTTGTCAATCAGTGGATGAGTCTTGTTAGGACTTAAGAATGCATGTATGGCAGTGGTTTCTTCAAGTGGAATTTTCGTACACATGTAAGAAGAATCAAACCGATAAACTTGCGTCTAATTAATTGAACAATTAAGAATTATTTGGAACAATGGTTATTTAAATAACACCAACAATTAATTAGTATTAATGTTTTTTTAACATTCTTGGAACAAGAAAAAAGTTATTAAATTTAAATGAGGACATGTTCATCAAATTTACTTCAGTGATGTAAGCTAAAGAAAGAAAAAGAAAGAAAGAAAGAAATACCCATGTTGTAGAATCTTGAAGCACATGGACAGATGGACTTGGTAGCGGAAGGCAAGGAGCAACTGGAATTCATTTAAAAACACTTTGGAAGAAATAATTCAGTCCCTATTATAGAACATATAGTATCCACCATTAACATTTTTTTTTTACTATTTTATTAACATTAAAATATTTATAATTCGACCCAAAAAAAATAAAAGAACCTCTGCATGTATGTAGTTCTTATAATACACAGGATCCATTTATTGATTAAGGGGGCTAACATATAAAAAATTATTTTTAAATATTCCCTATGGATTATTATTTGATAGTAGAGGATGAATTTTTAAGTGAGGTTAAAAAGTCACTATGTGTCTCGTTTATTTATTTTATTTTTTAAATATTAATTAATGATATATGACGATTTCTTAGCTTCACCTATTAAATAATTATTTTTATTTTTTAAATATCAATTAATGATATATGTCGATTTTTTAGCTTCACCTCTCAAATAATTGTCAACTTTTTAGCTCTGTTTACAGAGTCTAGAAACTCAACTTGTACTATACCAAATATTTTCTCAAATTAGTTGAAAGGTAAATATCTTCCACATAAAGAAACCTGAAATTTCCACTTGGTAAAGCTGTTAGTTGCAATGGCCATTCTCATAACAGAAGCAAAATGTGTTGAATCAGTACTAGCCACTAGGTTGTTACAACTTACGACGGATATTTATTTATGTCAACTGAGCTGCAAATAAGAAAATTCTGATTAAAACTAGAAATAGTTGAGAAAAATATTTCGAGAAAATGATACATCATCAACCATACATGTTGCAATATCTTCAAAAGATATCAAGAAATTCACTCTATATTGACCCTCTTGTTTCCAATAATCCAATAGTTTATTTTAACATTCCACCACAAAGGCCTACTAACAGTATCTATGAAGAGATGAAAAAATATGGACCTTCTTCGGTAAAGACAGCCAAAATTTTTTATTTGGAGGATCACGGACAATCTACACAATTTTTAAGAAAAATAATATGCATTGTGAGATTTGTAAATTCCAAACCCAAGATATTGTTTGAGCCATGTGTTGAGGACTGGAGATTAGGTAAGACTAATGCAAGTAGCATATGATTGTAGTGCAGTTAAAGCTTGCTCAGTGATGGCTCTATTCCTCGCTTGCTTCACCCAATCATTGACAATCTCCTCTGCTTGGCTACCCTTGACACCTTGCTCAAGAGCAGTTGCCGCTTCGGCGAGCTTTCCTTCAGCCAAGTATTTGTCAACTCTACTGATTAAAGACTCAATCCCTTCACCAGATTGGTCGACTTCCTTCACCTAAAAGATAGTCAAAGGCAAGCATGAGATTGTTTCAGTGGCTTATATCTATAATTATTGAAAGATAAATCCTATTGTTTTATACCTTTAACCAGGATGCAATATGTGCTAAACAATGTGTCAAGATGCCACCACCACCTGGTGGAATTAGGCTGAAGTGCCTTAGGGTCCCTTTCAATGCATTGAACTGCAAAAAGAACATATGTCAGATAACATCATGGTTGAGGCTACAAAAACTTGAAATGTTAGTCACATCAATAACTAAATTTTAGCAACTTTTATAGTATTCTAGTCAATCATCAAAATAAACTCATAAAACTAACTAGATGAAACCTCAAACTTTTGCCTCAGTACACATACTATAGCTAAGATGCTAGTGAGAAGATAACTTAGGAAGTTCCAGCAGACCAGTGATAGGCTGATGCCACTTAGATGCATCAGAGATCTAGGTAAGACGATTTATGTCCGAATGGCAGTTCATGTGGTGCCTAGGAGGAGTAATACTTCCTTTTTTTCCTGTACAAAATGAGACCAACCATGAAAAAGCATTTCCTGACAAGCATTTTGCTCATCAGGTCTTAACCGATTGAATCAAACGACTCCTATCTCTTCATAGTTGGCTAGCTTTTCAAGATTAGTCTCAATTCTGAATCCATCATAAAATCCTTTATTTCCATTTGATGTTAGGTTGAGCATGTTCAGAATAAAAATGAACCGGCAACTCTGAAACAACAAGCAAACCTCCTTCCAGGTTGCTTTTAAATGAATACCACATTTTTCCCCCACCCCCTTTTTGTGGAGTGTAATTCTTTATCCAGCGCCAAGCCTCCCAACTGAAAGTGGATTCTTGATGTTGTTATAGTGTACAGATCCCAATGAAGGAGTTCCAGCAAGAAGCCTCTCTTGTTGACCATCCAGAATAACATCTTAGTAATAGTGTGCTCTTTAAAGATTGAAGAAATTTAGGATTAAAAATTCAGACCTTGGCAAATTTGTCTGCCAACCAACCTACATAGTCTTTATTTCTTAAAGCAATATGATTACAAACCAATCCTAACTAAATAGGAGCAATTTTCAGTAACAATAACAAGGAGGAAACTGAGAAATGGATGCGCAATGTTTGATAAATTTATTTAGCAATTTTCAACTTTTGGATAATTTTTTGCTAGTTAAAACAATGAAACAGTCTTAAAGGAAATACTTGTTTTCTTTTCTAGAGCAATGGGGGATTATTAGGATCCCATCAGGAAAAAAAGAATCTACAACACCTAAAGGGGTGTATGTGAACGATGTCCGGCATATTCTTCCTCCAAGCTTTTAATTTTTGGAAAAGAAAACTATTATTTTACATACTTTTAGCCTGCCTCTATAAAATCATTTAAAATTAAATTTTTTCATTCTATGAAAATGTCGCTAAAAGTAAAGCATACAGTTCCTACAAAAAATTCAGCAAGCAACTATCAACCATATAGCCAAAAGTATAGATTTGATCATTCAAAAGGACTCAGAATTCATTAAATATATTTCTAAATTTACGGAAACACTTGCCTTTTGATTCAACTGTAGTACAGTGTTGGTACCATGGTACCGTGTTTCTTCTGGAAGAGACGAAAGAACCAAATCCAACACTGAATCCTTTTCAATACCTTCAAGGTAGGTGCGCAGAGCATCTATTTCTTTTTGGATTGGTAATCCTTTAGAAAGCGCATCCTCTAGAGCAAGTGCTCCCTGTAGGACCCAACAGCATTCAATTTATGTGCCAATAATTTATGAGTTCAGAAAATTATAACTAGGAGTCAATCACTATATAACATAACGCAGACTCCAACTAAAACTAAAACTAAGATAAGAACAGTTAAGGTTGGGAAGGTACCAGAGCTAGCTTGTGAACAGAATGACTTTTGTGCGCCTCTTCAGATCGTGCATAAAATGCCATACATAAGGCATTTATCTACAAAAGAATAACCCATGCCATGATTAGCACCTCCAATCACATCCAGAGTGCTGAATAGAAATAAACAATATGGATTAAGAAAATAACTAGTCGAGCATAAGCATAATAAAACATGTTTATGGCTCCAATATCAGATTCATCTTCATAACCATCAACCAATAAACTGAGAAATGCATTTATGTGAATGGTTTTAACTGATAAACTAGAAGCAGCTTCCCATTTAGAAGACTACTTTTTAACTGAACTCAAGTTCATTCATCCTCAAAAGAATTCAAAGAATATATTAGAAAGTATTCTAGCTTTTAAATCTTCCTCCAAAAATATGTATTACTACTCAAACTTTCATTTCATATCTATAATGTTGGAAATTTCATTTACCGTTTGGATCATCAATTAACAAATTCCATAAAAAGATCGTATTCAGGTAATTTTAATGGCCAAATCTTTGATTTTCAGCTAGAAATTGCATAAGAGACTCGTTAATTAGCTTGTGGTTAATAATTACTTTTAATGAATTCAATTTTCAAAACAATGGATCTTCATTTTTCATGAATGATTTAAATATATTTATATGCACGAGAATGTCTATCAAACACAAGGAGCATCACCATACATAAGACAGAAAGTATGGAAGTTGATACAGCAGCAAACAAAGCTAAAAGCATCAATATATCATGTATTGACATTTGGATTGTCACCCATCCCCTGCATGCCATATGCTGCAAAGTACGAGCCAAGAGGGTTAAATTTCCAACCCATCAATTGAGACCTGGCATCGTAACTTAAAATTTCCTTGTTCTGTCAATATCTAATATCAGTAAAAAGCATTTATTTTGTAGTTCATTTTCATTCTAAACAGTAGAAATGTTGGTTTCTGTGCAGTTTTTTTAATAAAATTATCCACCAGGAGATAGCTTACATTAAGATTTGCTTCTGCCAATTTTTCAATCTGTGCTGCTTTCTCGTTTGCAATCGCTGCAGCTAGTTCTGCTTTTCCAAGCTCCTGAGCTTTTTGCAACTTCAGTTCAGCTTCCCTTTCCTGCAATAACCAAGAACTAAGAACTTGATTTCATGACTATGAAATTATGCAACAGAACTTCTTTGTTAACGCAAAACTACTTACCTTTTCTTCAAGTTCCATCCTCAGCTGCTCTTCCATTTTTTCTTGAAGTGATTTTAGAGCAGCTGCTGCCTTTGTTCTTTCTCTCTTTAATTCCTGGAAGTGATAAACTGAAACTCTTAGCAGCTTAAATCCACAAAATAATAGAATAACTTCTCTTTTACTTCATTTTTTACCCCTTTAGAGGGCATAAAGACAAGTATACTCCATTTGAACTAAACTGTGACTTTCCAAGGTAATCACCACAAAAGAAGCATGCGCTTAAAGAATAGCTTAAGTTGATTGATAAAGGTACTTGTGTACTTTCCCTAACCAGCATAATAATTCAGAGAAACTGATAAAGACGGATTGTCCCAGGTTAATTCATAGTTTTAGCTTTACTTAAGCCTTACAAACAGATCGACATTGTTCCAAACTGATACAAATAACACTTTCTTCCGGCAATATGACACTCAAGACAGGAAATCCAAATTCATAGCCATCTAAAACAAGAATTACATTGTCTCTGTTATATGGGATAAGTATCTTCTTTAAGATGGGAAATCTTAGAGCTTCACATATAAATTACTACCTAGCATGCGCATTTCTACAATGTTGGTCAGCAAGTACTATAACAAACTAAACTTTTAATCAACTTGTTTGTGTTTAGACAGAGTGACAACTGACCCAGTCTGCCTCGTATTCAATCCTGACATACAGACTCTACAGACACAAAGAACAAGTAGATTCACCATATGATTAAAGCATAAGCTGTGGATGGGAGGACTATATAGCAACGTTAAAGAGAAAGGTACAGACCAAATAGGATCCAGGGTATCAGTAAAAAGTTCAAAAAGAAATATTCCTGGAAGAGTTCATTTGAATTCACTTAATGGAGCAAAAAGAAAGAAAAAAACTTACAAAGAGCACAGAAGAAGTCTGAAAAACAAACACCATAAAAAGAGACAATAATTATGTGATTATTTCCTCATTCACTAAAAGTCATGAAAGAAATCACTGTAATGACAAACCCAGGGAAGACCTTAACTTGCTACTTTTACATAGCAACAAAAAAATGGAGAAAGGAAGGCACCTTGGCCAATCTCAGAACTGACCAAGTTTTAGCGGTGAGTAAAAAATTCATTTTGAAAGATATAATAAAAACAAGAGCCTAAATGAGTCACGAGTAATGACATAAGTGATTGATTTGCAAAGGAAGAGCAAGAGAAAAGAGGAAGCAGGATCATGAATTGACCAGGCAATGGCATAAAGCTAAGAAGCGGTGACAAAGAGCATGGCAATCAATCATGAGAAATTTAACATAGTAAAAAACTACGCTGCCTCAACTCTTCATTTTTTGAAGTACCCATATTGACACCACTGCTCAACATATATTGGGACATGATCTTGGATATGACCCACTACAACCCTTCAAATGCAGGGAAAAATTGAGAAAAAATTGAACATACCCATCTTGTAACACATACCCAGCACACACCCAAGTTCGAGTAACATAAATAAAAACAATGAAAATATGAAAAACAGCTATAACCTTATCCAATATGGCCGCCTCTTCTGTACGCATTAGTTCCCTGGCTCTTGAATTCCTTAATTCCTTTTCATATTTCTCCTAAAGAGGGAAAGGAAACAAAAGTATGAATAAATAGTAAGGCATGGCCAAGATAAAGTTGCAGAAATTAAGATCTAGGAACCAAGATAGTTCAAACTTCAGACCTTCAATACTTCTTTTTCTTGAGCAAAAGCATGTGCATCCAGCTCAGCTTGCCGTTTTTCGGCAGCATGAATGGCTTGGAGGAAACCAAGAATTAATTTTCCATCCTTCGATAAATATCCCTCATTTAGTTCCTCAACTGCTGTACCAAAACCCTAACATGTTAAAAAGAAATGAAAACTTAGCAATAGTTTACACTCTCCTTTATCATATGCTTTAAACAATAAGTAGGTAAACGACCTCTGTTTCTTTAGAAAGCTGCTCATATTTTCTATTTAGAGAAGATAAATAGCTGTCATCTGCCTTGTCCCTAAGGTGATAGGCATCAAGAAGAGAACTTGGAGCTCCTTTATCTTCAGTTGGTTTAGCCTGCAGCGAAGGAGCACATAATAAGGTCTTCTATCAAGTCCGGTAAAGATTAGGAAGAAAGTACATATACATACATAAATATATATATTAAGAGAATTACAAAGAATATGTCGTGCTTTTGCGACTCTCACATGCCCAGTCTTCCCCATTTAAAGAAAAACATGAAAAGATGTTGAAACCCTAAGCCAGCTTCTTAGGGAATCAAACCTCCCACAAAGCCTTTCCTTGCCTAGAAGATAGACAAGGAAATGCAGTGGCCATTTGCCATCCTGAAGATATATAACCCAATACAAAAGAAAAGAACAACTGTGCTTTCGACATCTCAATTAACAGTCTTCCCCAATTAAACACAAAGACATAAAAGAAGCTTTAATCCTCGGATGTCCAATTATAAGCCGTTTCTTGGGGGATCAAACTTCCCTATACAGAGTCTTTCCCTGCCTAGAAACCAAACAAGGAAATGAAGTGGTTTTTTTGTCGTCTTGAAGCATTGGCTATATATCAATAAGCTTAACAGCGTCTAAAATACGGAATACCTATACATACATAAAGAAGCAAGAAGCTGTCAAATCGTACTTCTTTCTATCCTTTAAACCAACAATGTGCAGAAGAACATAATAAGAACGAGGTGGATTCCAATGTTAAGAAAAATCAGACAATGAAACATGAAAAACCAAAGAGAGAAGGAAATTTTAATAAGTTTCACTAGCCAGCCTTCAAATAATAACAATGGTTCACATAGGAATTCCTTGAAGGTCAGGTGTTAAAAAGAGAAACCAATGAGGGAAACAAAGATATCCGGGTTATGTCTGCTATAGTGGGATGCAAAGATGGCAAATTTTTTATTCGACTTTCTTCAGGGGCTAAACTAGATGCTTCTGCACCTTTACTTTGTTCATCCAGCAACAGTAGAACACCAAAATTGGGTCTTACATTGTGCCAGTGCAGGACAAATATACCTTGATAAAGAGAGTATTCTTTCAGTATTGATTACAGGAATGTACAGAAAGCCTAGAAAAGGCTGGTACAGTATTCCCCCATATAAGCAGAGACATAAAAGAGATATTGCAACCCTAAGCCAATTTCTTAGGGGATAAAACCTCCCTATAAAGCCTTTTCCTTGACTAAGAGGTTCTTTGTCATCCTGAAGCAATAGTACTATGTGTATATATATTAATACAAAGAATAGGATCTGCTTGCACTTTATCACCTCCGTTGACAGTCATTCCCAAACACAAAGACATAAAATAAGCTTTAATTACTCAGATACGCAATCCTAAGCCAATTTCTTGGAAGATCAAACCTTCTATGAAACTCAGACAATAAAACATGAAAAGCCATAGAGACAAGGAGAGTCTTAATAAGTTTCATTTAATGGCCTTCAAAAAATAACAATGGTTCATACTGAAATTCCATGAGTTTACAAATCAGAAGCAACTGAAATGTAGAGTGCTAAGAAGAGAAACCGAAGAGAAAAAGAAAGATGCCTGAGATATGTCTGCTATACTGGGATGCAGAAAAGGCACAGCTTTTATTTCGCTTTCTTCAAGGGCAAAACTAGGTGCTTCTGCACCTTTACTTGTTTCATCCTGGAACAACAGGCCACCAAAACTGAGTGTGGTTGTCTAACATACTGAAGCATTTCTTTATGCACCCACGCAAAAACTTAATAAAGGTTCTTAAATTTGAAGATCCAAGTAAATTACATTGAAAGAAATAAGAATGTGCATAGATACACACGTGATGTGCCCGTGATGTTTGCAGGGAAAGCAAGTGACAATTGCCTAAGGAGTGTAGCTGTTATGATTGGTTTAATGAGAGGTAGTAATCTAGCAGCAAAAACGTACTAGCAATAACAGGGCAATCTATATTTAGTTCATATTAAAGTACATTTGATCCGCCTTTAACACAAGATTAATCGCTTGCATTCAAATTATACAGAAAAAGATAGAATCCAAGCATGGATGCTGAGCCATTCTTCAAACTTTCATAACATCTATAAGCCCAAGCAATCAGTATGAACATAAATATAGAATGCACAGAAAAGGGCACCTGCGGTCTGTCTTCAGTAGCATGAGAATGAGGTTCTACAGCTTTTGTCTCCTTTTCTCCAAGGGATGCACTTGATTGGGTATCCAATTGAATATCGCGAATTTCCTTGTCTGGTATTGGTGCAGTTTCAGACCCAGCCTTTTCAACATTCCCCTCAGCTGATACAGCAGCATCTGCACTGTGATCAGCGGATGGCAAGCTGCTCAGAGAATATTCTGGCAACGGCTTTTCTGGTCCAGACGTTGAGCTATTTCCAAGTGTTTCATTCGAGTCATTCGACTTAATTTCCACATTAGGGTGGTTTACACTAGGGGTTTCACTCGAAGTTTCAAGCTGAGGAGGAAGACTGATACGCGTTGCATCTTCTTGCTCGTGCAAGTCTAAATGAGTAGTTTGTCCTTTAATTTCTTCATCATGAGAAGTAACAACTAGCACATCATTTTCATCTTTACTATCAAAACCAATTTTCGCTGAATCAACAGAATCATTGGGCACTTGACCAAAATATTGATCTAAGTATCCAGCTTGGTAAGCAACCAACGCAGCACCAACAATAACAGCACTGCCAAGGACAACTCTCGAAAACCCACTATTTGATTCAGGCGGACCTCCAGCTGAACCAGGTTTTGGAGTAGGATTTTCTCCAGGAGAGGTCGAAAATTGCTTTCTCGAATAAAGAAACGGTGATGAACACTACATTTTAACCATACATTATAAAATCGAACAATTATAGATAAAGGAACTACATTGGAACTAGAAAATTCATACTGAAACCGAAAAACAGTTGAATTTACCTGGGATATAATCTGCCTTGGTATTCTCCGAGGAGACCCTCGGTGACGTGATAATTCCAAAATTGACCTTCGAAGCATGCTGCTGGTTTTTCCCTTTTTCTAATTGGGATTTTGAATCTAATATTAGGTAAGGTGTTTGTGAAAATTACTGAAAAAGGAAGTGAGGGCTAGAAAGGAGGAGTTAGGGAGTTGGCATTGAAACAATTTGTTGTTGGGTAGCGACGAATCCAATCGGGGAGCCAAGGCGGGTGCCAAATGGGAGTCGCCGTTGGGGGCTTGGAACTTGGAGTCCGAAATTGAAAGTATGGTAGCGTGCGACCTACAGGGTGGAACTATCTTATTTTACCGAGCAGGGTCTCCCTTTCATACACAGACATTTTTCTTGCTCCCATTATGTGAAAAATGAATATGCATGATATGTGTATTTTGTAGATTGAAATAAGGAGTTAAAAATCTTAGTTGTCCCATTTATTACTTGGATTTTGGAT
Source organism: Gossypium hirsutum (assembly GCF_007990345.1). Taxonomy (NCBI): domain Eukaryota; kingdom Viridiplantae; phylum Streptophyta; class Magnoliopsida; order Malvales; family Malvaceae; genus Gossypium; species Gossypium hirsutum. The sequence goes on from NC_053447.1 coordinate 38,494,597, forward strand.
CAAAATTAGATTTATTTTTTATTATTTTACAATTAAAATTTTGAATTTTATGATAAAAGAACTACATTCATGGAATTATTTGTTTTACTAAAATAAAAGTGAATAAATAGACAATAATAAAATACTTATTTTGATTCATGCGAGAAATCGTTGAAGTAATCAAAATCTTTCGAGTTATGAGTCTATCAACTTTAACTAAAGAATATTGAATGTGTAAACATACCAAATCAAATCATATTTCTATAACCTCAAATTATTTAACACCATATTAGGTTAAATAATCAAACTCTTTTAGATTGACAATTAACTTATGTACAATATGTGAATCCATTAATTGCTAACAATATCGAACTAAGACCATATATGATTCTAAGTAATTGTACATAGCTAAAATTTTAGTGTGCAAAAACATTTGTTATTGCAATTGAAATATTCCAAAACAACCTAATTCATTAATTTTACTAATATATATAGGATCAAAGTGGCTTTAATAACATATATTCATAATTAAATCCATCAATGATTCACAATATTAACAAAATTAATTATGTGAATCAAATATGGGTATATAATATGAAAAGTTCATGGAAACTTATTTATATCTTACCTAATTTCAATTGGTCATACTTTATAGTTGAACACTCATACGCTTCCTAATACTTTATGTAAAACCATGATAGAAATGGAAATTTTTTACTTTTCAAAATATTCAATAAAACCTTAGTTTATACACACACAAAAATGTCAAAAGCGTAAGTAAAACAGTAAACTCTTTAAAATGGCTCATCAAATGGTTTAACATCTGAGCCACATGCCCATAAAATACTTTAGGTGGCAAATCTTCCGCAATCATTGAGTTTGTATTAATATGCTCTATTGACACTAAATGTCTCTTAAACTCTTTCATAACTAGAATTTTATGTGTATATGTCTCTTAAAGTATTTCTTTTTATAATGGCCTTTTTATACCATCAACTATATGCAACCCTATGATAAATTTCCAATGTCATATTCCTTGATTTGATGTCTTACATCAAATAGTAAATTTAGCTTCCATGTTGGAGAAGCCTTAACTGTTTGTTTGACATTTTTTCAAAAAATAGCTCTTCCAGCCATCATGAGAATATTACTTGATATGGGTCTCATACTATATAAATATCCAACAAATCCGAATTAAAATATCTTAAGATCTCTAAATAATTTTTTTTATAAGTAAGCATGTTGTCTTTAATTATTTGAAGATATCTCATAAACCGTTTTATTGTTTTTTAATGTTCCATTCCTGGGTTACTTAAATATTTGCCTAACATTCCCACCATGTACGCTATATTTAGATGCGTACAAATTTATGCATACATTAAACTTCACAGTGGTAATACATATGGGATTTTTTTTTTTCATCTCTTTCTTCTCTATGTCTGTCCTTGGACATTGGAGGAAAATAAAATTGTCACCATTTTCCTACAAGTGTATCTCTTAGTGCACAGTTTTGCATGTCAAATCTATTGAGCACCTTATTAATATAAGCCTCTTACAGTAGTCCAAGTAAACTTTGGGTACAATACCTATGAATCTATATACCTAAAACATAGAATGCCTTACCATTATCTTTCATTTGAAATTTGCTAGAGAACAATCTCTTTGTTTCGTGCAATATCAATGCTGTTTAAATCGGATCAGCTGATCTAACTAATTGGACTCGAAACCGATCAATACATTAGTCTAATGATAGTTATTAAGCTGTTTGAACTGCAAACCTCTTTGAATCGTTATTAAACCATCAACCACAAACTGGTAAAAAATCGGTTGAATTAATTTCTAAGATTTTGATTCATTTTCATCTAGCCCAAACCTAAAATAAAAACAACTATTACCCAATCCAACTACCCCTAAAATATAACTCCCAGCGTTTAGCTAGCCCAAAATTAATTTAAAAAAGAAATTTAAAAAACTCTAATCTAAGCAGTGTTATATAAACTGAGAAGTCAAAAGTCTTCTCCATTTTCTAAAGTGGTTTAAAAGAAAGAATGAATATGAACTCAGAAACCACAACAATCTTTATATTTTTATATTTTGAGAGATTTGAAAAAATAGGTAAATAATGAAACTCTTCTTGGCTTCATCATTGCTAAAGAAAATAGGTGAAAGAAAAAGGAAGATGATAATGAATGAACACAAAAGAAATAATAAGAATAATGTAAGAAAAAAAAACAATCTGGAGAATGGAAAAAAAGGAGAATAAATAAGAGTTGAAAAGTTAAAGACTTAAAATAATAAATAACTAAAAATGGAAATTTTTCTTAAGTATTAAAAATTGATAGTCGATTTGAAATGCATGGGAATTGAGAAAGCTTGCACGGGAAACAAGGTAATTAAAAACATTTCTAAGATAATAATAATAATAATAATAAAAGACGAATGGCATTTTAATTTTATTTAAAATATATATTATATTAGAGTTTTTTTTTTTTTTGAACAGGTGGTTGAACCCATTAGTTAGGTTTTAAAAACATTGTGCAATACGCCTATATCAGTGCTTGCCAATGGAATGTCATCTATATATATCACCACGATAACGAACTTGCTCCCAGTAGCTTGATATATATGCATTAATCAATGATTTTTTCTTTAAAACCAAAAAAGTTGTCACCTTATCAAATTTTTTTACCAATATCGAGATGCCTATTTTAAACAATAAATGGACTTCTTAAGTTTACATACAAGGTGCTTTAAATCTTTGGACTCAAAAGTTCTTTGGTCGCACCATGTATATTGTTTCCTCAATGTGCTCTTTGATAAATGTTGTCTTTACATCCATTTCATATTACTTTAAACCATAATAAGCTGCAAGTTTCAAGATATTCTAAATGAGCCATTCGTCAAAATCAGTACAAAAGTCTCTTTAAATTTATACCTTCCTTTTGAGTGAATCCCTTGGTAATTAGGCATGCTTTTATTTTTTTCTGATGTTATTGTTTGAATTACGTTTGGTTTTGAAAATCCATTTATCATGTGGTACCCCAAACCCGACCAAGACGGATCGGCTCGAATCTAGAACGTCACATTAGTCACTTACATGAGCTCCTTACCGACCATTGATCACACCACATGTAACACCCCTAACCTGAACTCATCGCTGGAACGGGGTTACGAAGCATTACCAGGGATTTCAGAACAGATAACAGACATTTCACATCATACGGTGTTCATATCAGAAATCAATCATAAAGTCCCTTCAAGAGCCCTTGAAGCCCAAAATATGCATTAGAAACAAGTTAGGACTAAACCGGGTACTCAGAGAATTTTTCGCAAAATTCTCAAAATTTTTCCAAGGTATAGAGGACACACGCCCGTGTGGTCAGGTCGTGTGACTCACACAGCCAAGTGACACGGCCGTGTCCTAGGCTGTGTGGACATTCAAAATAGGGACACATGGTCGTGTCCCAATCCATGTCCAAATTAGGGTGGTTACTAACTTGGGTCACATGGCCAAGTCACACACCCGTGTGCTAGGCCGTGTAAGCATACTGACTTGCATAATTGAAATGCAGAGTTCACACGGCCAGGTCACACACCCGTGTGCCAGGCCGTGTGCCACACACGGTTGAGACACACGTCCATGTCTCTACCCGTGTGAAAATACCAGAGCATTCTGTTTTACAATTTTTAAGATGCAGGGGACACACGATCGAAACACACACCCATGTGCTAGGTCGTGTGTCACACACGGCTGAGACACACGCCCGTGTCTCTGCTCGTGTAGACAAAATAAGGCTATTTTCATGCCTTATTTCTCATCCAAACTTGTCTTCCACCTACATTAATATTTAAACACATTCCAAATCCAATACAAATCATTCAAATCAAGCCAAAAAAATTTTTATGTAAGATGTATCAACACATATGTTCAAGTATCTATACTTATCAAAATACCTTATGTTCTATCAATTTTACTATCATAACCAATATGCCTATATGATTTTCATTAATCATCCATTACAAACACACATTAAGCATACTAAGACCATTTTATATATCAAAACATACCATTTACAAGCCATACCAATGGCTAATTCCAACCAAACACATATATACCATCCTTGACTACTTTAGCCTATACATGCCATTATACTCAAAGGAAATTTTTGCTATTTATACCGAAACGAGCTGAAGGATAGTGTGATGTAACTCTGACCAACTTCCAACCTTTACGAGCCTCCGAGTACTATAAAACAGAGTAAGCAATTAATGCGTAGTAAGTTTGTATAATAGGAAGTTAACTTACCATTCAATTCAATTTAAGATAAGCTCATAAAATACATCCAAAGCAATTTAGTCAATAGCCTAAACACATATTCTCATCAAACTTGTTAGTCATGTAATTCACATGAATTCCAAGAAACAAGAATAAGCTCATCATGTTACAAATCATATACATGTATTTCAAATACGTTTCCATAATAATTCATCTCAAGTTCACATTATCCCATGTCGAAACTTTGCCTGTTGAATTTATTTGAAATATTGATGGATACATAGGTAGTACACTCGAAGTGTACAAAACTATAATCTGTCAATTCCACTACAACAAAACAGGTTTTTAGCGGCACTTTTAATGGCGTTTGGACAAAAAATACAGGTAAAAATCGAGCATTAGTGGCGCTTTATGGAAATCGCCGCTAAAGATCGAGCATTAGCGGCGTTTTTTGAATTTCATTTATTCAATCGGAACTTGATGTTTTTCGGGCATTGTCGGATATAATATTAATTTCATACTCATAGCAACATTACAATCACATACACAATGTTCAATTCAAGCATATAAATATACACAATTTAGTTACACAAACTTGTCTTAACAATGTTCGTTTTCGTAGATTACTATTCTGATACTTTTTGTTTTCCCCGGTCCAATTCTGAACTAGGTCTATCTGGATCTATACGAGTAAATTTAACTCAATTTAATAAAATTCACATTCAATTCCATCCAATTCACATCTTAGGCAAAATTACCATTTTTCCCCTATACTTTTGATTAATTATGATTTCGTCCCTAGGCTCGGAAAATGAAATTCATGCAATTTAATCCTTATTCCAAGCCTAGCCGATTTTTACATATAAAATTTGCAGCCCATGTAGTTTACAAAAATCAGAATTTTTCATAAATTTTACTTCTTTTCAATTTAGTCCCTAAATCATAATTCATCAAAATTCACTTTACAAAAGTTGTTTACCTATCAAAAACCTTTCATTTTCTACCATAAATTTCATAATTCATGCATAATCATCCATGAAAAAACCCTAGTTTGACATCTTTTCAAATTAATCCCCGAGATAATTAGATTAAGTTATTACGATATCTGAAATGTAAAAATCATTAAAAACGGGTAAGGATACATACCTAATTAAGCCAAAAAAGTTTGCTTGAACTCTCTTCTCTTAGCTAGGGTTTCCATGAATTTAATTTTGGGAAAGATGATGAAAAATGATGATATTTTCTTATTTTATTAATTTATCATCTTTTCATCTTTTTCTTTCCAATTTAGTCCTTTTCTTCATTAGATTTTCCATGGATGAATCATCATACTTATCTACTAACTCCACTTAACGGTCTAATTTCCATACAAGGACCTCAAATTTTGAATTCCATAGCTATTTGATACTTTTAGCTAGTAGAACTCAACTTTTGCATTTTATGCAATTTGGTCATTTTTATCGGATTAGACATAAAATCAGCAAAATTTCTTTACAAAATTTTCATGAAATATTTCAATCATAATGAAAAACATAAAATAATATTAAAATAAATTTTCTTTCAGACTCGAATTTGTGGTCCCAAAACTATTGTTTCGATTTCACTAAAAACGGGCTGTTACACCACAAAACCACTATTCACACCACACAATATCCATGCATAGCAATCAATCATCAAGTAAAAATAAACATAAAAACCCTAAAATCATGCTTTTCTAGCAAAAATCATCAAAATAATAATCAGGGGTAAAATCGTCATTTTAAATATGACACACAAATCATTCATGAAAAATTAAATTAAACATAAATTTTGTTTATAGGGTATTACTAAAACAATATTTGAAAAAAAAAATCAACTAAAATCGGCAAGTAAAACCCAAGTAATTTTTAAAACAAAGGTTTAAGGACTAAATCGTAAAATTTGGAAAAATATTCAAAAAATTTTTTTGCAAACTTAAAAGTAAATTTATGAAATTAAACATATAAATCTCAATCATGAAAATTTTCTTAGCAATTCATGACATTTAAGGACTTCAATTTCATTGTATAAAATCTAAGACTAAAATGCAAGACTAGTAAACTTCCCCAAAGCCGACAGTTTGCCACGTTGTGACCACGCGAACACCTCATCATGATGTGACCTGGACGTTGCCCCTCGTCACGATGACACGAAAAAGGGCGTCCCGACGTCGACCCGTCATCGCGACATCATATAAATATTGTCATGATGTCACCTGCAGTTTCTACAAAAACAACTCAAAAACCTGAATTTAACACTTTAGCATCCAACTTATCATACCATCTCATGCATTTGATAAAAAAATATCTATTTTAACATGTCATATGGCATACATAGATCATACAAGTTGTTCTCAATTACACTAGAACATCTATCAACACATTTTAAACATCCTAAGTAAAAGATTATGCAAGCATGCAAACCTAAGATCTCATTTCATTTACTCAACAAGCCAAATATGCAAATAATGCATTTCGAAGTGCAATATAGGTTTATTTCATACCATTTGGTTATTATAAACATATCAAGACATCCAACCTACAATCTAAGTATTTACATCAAGTACTTAACCAAGAGACATATATATCAATACCATACAAACACCACCGAAATCAAACATGTTCAAACATTATTCTCAAGCATCAATCAAACATCAAATTAAGTTAAAAAAATCCTTGTAACACCCCTAACCCGTCTCTGACGTTATATTAGGGTTACAGAGTATTATAGTACAAATCGGCACATTTATCTTACTATAAAAACAATAGTGCAATTTAATTAATAACATTCAATAACACAATTTAATTATAGTAAACATACACTTATAGGCCTTAAATCAAGCTTACGGGACCCTAAAAATAGTTCAAAACATTCTGGGGTCAATGTGAAACAAAATTGAAAAATTTGGAAAAAAAAACTTAAAAACAGGGTCACACAGCCATGTGGCCAAGCCATGTGATATAGCTCAGGCCATGTAGACATTCGAAATCTAGACACACAGCTGTGTCCCAGCCCATGTGACCACTTGTGTGGGTATTCGAAATAGGGCTACATAGCCGTGTCGTAGATCGTGTGCCAGACCGTGTAGCATACTGACTTGAAACACATGGCTGTGTAGGGTGACCATGTGTGGCACACGGCCATTTGACACCCCGTGTCCCAGGCCGTGTGCAACATAAGTTTCCTTTAAAACTAGCCAAAACATTAACCTTTTTTTTGCACAACAAACATACCATTTCCATTCATTTTCTTATGGCCAAAACACTTTAAAACATACCAAAATCAACCAACTTAGGTGTCTAACCAATATAATTTCAATTGACACCACAATTTAACACCTCAACTTGACTCAATAAGCATAAATCAAATATACCAAATAACCATTTCAAAGCATACCATTCAACCATATTTTACCTACTTTCATAAGAGCATACATAAATGTCATACCATATATGTTCACTTTCATTTGCAATTCATCAACTAAGGACATTAAAATACATATAAGCTTGGCTTAAACTCAAAACAAACCAAGTTATGAAATCAACATTCAAGCCCTATTACATGCCAAAACACACATATATCAATTAATCTAAATGTCTATCCAATGTACCATCATTGGTACCACAAGTTAACATCCAAATAAACTCAAACTCAATGCCATAATTTCATACTTTAAAATTACATCACATATTCACCATTTAATTCTCTAAACACACTCCAAACATTACTAGATATCATATTTATAAACATACGAAACATATAATTACACCAAGACCTTAATATTCATTATCAAACTATATTAATCAAAACATTTATCTCATATTCAAACTTATGATACATATCTCATCTGAAACATGTTACCTGAATAGCGAATGGTTGGAGGATGAGATACGGACCTTTCATTACTATCCTGTTCGACCTTTTCATTATATCTTTTTCAAACTTTTCATTAATATCCTTTTCAGATACATCTTTTTCAACCTTTTCATTTGATATCCTTTTCGGATACATCCTTTTCAACCTTTTCATTTGATATCCTTTTCATATACATCCTTTTCAACCTTTTCATGGATTCGTAAATACCGAATGTAATGCCATGGTGTCTTTCAACCATGGTTTTTTCCTTTTCGATTATAATACCATGATGTATTTCAATAACAGTCATTTCCTTTTCTCAAATCAAAACAATCATAATCATCAATACATAAATACATATATAAAGCTATCAATTAATCTTATAAATTCAAATGTAATATTTTAAAATGAAATACGAACTTACCTAATATATACCAACGGTTAGGTTGAGCAAAATTCGATTTGACTCGAAAAAATCGAAAAAAAATTCAAAATTCAAAATATTCTAATCGTGTTAATCGAGTCAACTTGAATTTTTTTTCAAATTTCGAGTTCGAATCGAGTTGAGTTTTTGAATTTGAATAACTCGAATAATTCGAATAAACCGAATATTAAACTACCCCACCCTACCCCCAACACCCTCCCCCCAACTCTTCTCATCAAATTTTTTTTACTTTCCCTTTCTCTTCAATTTTTTTTATTTTCCCTCCCCTTTTACCCCAAAAATCAAATCCCCACAATTTTTTTATCCCCCTCACCTTCAAAATTTTTTCCCTCCCCCTTTTACTCCCAAAAATCAAAATCCCCCATAAATATTTTATTTCTCCCCCTTTACCCCCAAAAATCAAAATCCTCTTATTCTTTTTTAATTAGTTGCTTTTATTTGTTTACTTCATTTTTTCTTTGTATGATCATTTTTAAAGAAAAATATTTTAAAAAAAGATTACATAAAAATAAAAAAAAACACCAAAATCATTTTTTAATTTAACTTGAACAAATATATTTGATTTGATTCAATTCGAATTTCATCTTACTCGACTCGATTCGACAAAATTTCAAATAGAGTTAGGATGATAAAATAGGATTTGTCAACTCGATTAACTCGACATTTTTTCACTCGATTCAATTCGATCAAACAATCACCCCTGCCAATGGTTGACTCGTAGGGACTAATTTATAATTTTTCCTTTTCCTCGATTATCCTCCTTACGAATCAAATCTTGATCTATAACAATTAAATTCAATCTTATCAAATTTAAATACATATTCCAACTCACTTTCATGCATATGACCCTTAAAATTTCAATATTTACACATTTTAATTAAACTTTTACATTTATTTCAATTTAGTCCCTAACCTCGAATTTCCAAATTTAACAAAATTTCACAAACAATTATGCTAACCAAATTTATTCCTATTTTAGTACAGTCCAAATTTACTCAAAATTCACAAGAATTTCATGTAAATTTTAATATTTTAACAAATTAATCATTTAACTAAAAACTAACTAAAATCACTTTTCAAAATAGTTCTAAACATCAACCAAGACTACAATTTCATCACTTAAATTCAAAAATACCTAGAATTCATCAATGGTAAATTTTAAAATCTTAAATAATTTCGAAAACGGTGGTACGGGTTAGATGGACCTAGTTGCAACGATATCAAAAACATAAAAATTACAAGAAACCGATAAAAAATGACCTACAATTGAAGCTTGAAGCTAGGCATGAGCTACGTCTCATTCTCCCTATTTTTTGAATCGATTAAGATGAAGAAGATGAATGAATTATAATTTTCATATCTATTATTATTTTATTTACTATTTTAACATATAATATAATATTTTATATTATAATAACATCACTTTTTAACTAAATAATCCCCATTAACCGTCCAACACTATTAACTATGGTATATTTACCATTTAAAACCTTTACCAATCTTTAATTATGCTTTTTTAGTTAATAAAAATCAATAGAAATCAAGTTTTTGCAATTTTTACGATTTAGTCCTTTTTATTTAATTATTTATCCAAACGTTAAAATTTTTGAACCAAACTTTAATACCCCTATATAACCAACATTTACAGGCTCGATTTATAGAAGCGATGTCCCGATACCTCAATTTCTAAAACCACTTAACTTTAGGGACATACCACTTGACCATTGTTAACTATCCAATTAACAAAATTTACCAAGTCAAAATTTATTAAAACACTATAATCAACTCATAAGTAATAAATACTATTTACGGTCTCACTCGTTGAGATTTTGATTTCGAAACCACTATTTCTGACATCACTGAGAAAACAGATTGTTACAAAAATAGTCATTAAAAGTCCATTTACCAACCAATGAAATGAAAAAGTCTATTTCCCTTAAGTATGGCCCCACATTGCATTTATTTTCATAGCCAAAAAGTCATAACACATACTCAAGAGGAAGGCCTTGCTTGGATCACTTAGCTTGCTCACTTCTCCTCCCTAAATATATCTTTCTCTCTGCAAAACATATTCAAGCTCAGTGAGTGCTCAAAGATTGCCACAATTAAATACATACTCCAATGAAAAGAAAGTATACTCATAGCATTTCATATTGATATATTGCCATTTTGTGACCATGAAATATGTATAGAAACATAAAGCATTGGATAAACGGATCTCCAAATACTCTAAATGACTCAAAGAGTCTAACACTATCCCATATAAGTGTAGCACGAATTCTAACACTCTCCGAACACCCCATGCTATCTCGATAAATGGAGTGTAACACCCTTAACCTGTATCCGTAGCTGGATTAGGCTTACGGAGCATTACCGTACAATAGGAAACATTTAAACTTAATATTATTCAATAACATATTCAAATCATAAACCAATCATAAACTTACATGTCGTCTCTAAATCGAGCCCTCGAGGCCCAAGAAATACTATAGAAGTAATTCAGGACCAATTTGAAAAGTTTAAGAAAAAGTCATAAAAATTTGGAAATAGGGGTCACACGGTCGTGTGCCTCACACGGCTGAGACACACGCCCGTGTCTCAAGCTATGTAACCTTCGAACTAGGGACACACGGCCGTGTCCCAACTAAGGTCCTAACCAGTGTAACTCTCCGAGTAGGGTCACACGCCCGTGTGCCAGGCCGTGTGTTAGGCCATGTAACTCACTGACTTGCAACCTAAGGAATTCACCAGAAGACACACGGTCGTGTCGCCAGGCCGTATGTCTCACACGGTTGAGTCACATGCCCGTGTTTTAGGCCGTGTAGACCCATATTTACCTAAAATCAAGTCATTTCCAACACCATTTCATGTATAAACATTTGGATCATTTGTGCACACTTTCAAGGCACCAAAACCCTATCAAAACATACATACATTAGTCATTTTAAGAGTCTTAAATCAACTAACCAATATGCCCCTTAAAGGCACCATAAATGCACACAACAACACTTACCTAATCATGAAAATTTTACCACATTTCAATTATCAAATTCTAGTTCAAAACCTTCCAAAACATGCGACAAGCATGACCATTATTATGTCATTCCAAACTTACCATAATAGTCATTCAAAACATGCATCATAAGTAATCAAAGTGACATAATCTAACATGGCATCAAATAGTACCAACCAAGTTAACTTCCACAACTTATAGAAGCCAAACACCAACTAAACCTCAACAAAATACCTTTACAATTCAACCTAAACATGCTATTATAACCTTATCCAAAACATTAAAAAACTACCAATATTTATGCTAGATAGTGTGATAGATCTCCGACATGCTTCCAACAAAATCGAGCTTCCGATAATCTATGAAACATAGGAAAGAAACTATGTAAGCAATTAATGCTTAGTAAGCTCGTATAAACTTAAACACAACTTACCATTTCATTTACATAATGTATATAGCATAATTGTAATACTAACTAAAACCATAAGCTTGGCATAATGCCTATAAAACATCATCAAATTCACAAGTTAGTACTTTTGTACATGGTTCAAATGAATTCATCCATATCAAGTAATTTACACATGTATTCACTTAATTAAATCACAATTCCTTTCTATAAGTTCATGATACATTCCATTTGAACACTTACCATTTTGTTTCCTTCTCACATCCGTTGAACCATCTAGAATTTCATCGGATACTAGGGAAAGCTCACATGAAGTGTGTGTTGACACCATTTTTTGGATGAAAACGGGGTCGACTTGGGTTTTAAAAAATGAAAACAAAAACGGGAGTCACCACCAATCCTTTTTTTGATAAGGTGTGATCGGATCACCTTGAAAAGTGGCTGTTTTTAATAAACGATTTAATTTTATTAAAACAACAATTTTGGTCCACAAAATTCAGAAAAATGGGTTCGGGAGTCGGTTATGCACGAGGAAGGATTAGCACCCTCGATACGCCCAAAATTGGTACCTAGTTGATTACTTAATGTCTTAGTGTCGAAAAACTGAAAACTTTAGAGAGATTTAAAATACGGTCCTTAAAAAAAACTCTGATGACATGGATTGAAATTCAAGAGGATATTTGGCTATTTGGTTAAACGAGAAATTGAAACCCAGCACATTAAGGTACGTTCCTCAAATTTCCAAACGCAAAACATTGCCTTATTTGATAATTTTTAAAAGGATATTTAGCCATTTGGTTGAATGAGAAAAATCGACACCCAGCACCTTAGGGCATGTTTTCTCGAATTTCCCAAACGCTAAAATTGCCTCAATTAGAAATATTTTCCTTTTTTTGAAATATGATATTTATATGCATAATGGAATAATAAACATGATAATGTGAATAAAAAATGAACAAAAACGAATAATAAAATAAATCAATCATGCATATACCATAGCAAATAAATAAATAAATAAATAAACTAAAGCATAAAGATGGACATATAAATAAATACATAAATGAACATAAAAATACAATAAAGGAAAATAGATGAAAATTATAAAATGTGGACATGTGTAGATACATCTAAGGGGAGTATATATGTATGTATATACATAAAATTATGGAAATATGAAAAATATGTATATATATATCTTAAAATTATTGAATATAAAAGTTTATGCAAGTATATATATGTTTATGTATATAAAGTTTATAAAAGAAAACATATAAGTATATATATATTCGTAAAAATGTATATAAATATATATAAATAAAGATATATATGTATAGATTATAAAATGTATATAAACATGCGTGTATGTACATATTAAATAAAAAAACGTGTACATATATATTATGAAAATGTATATATATATAGATACAAAAATAAAGCTAAAAATAAATAAATAAATAAATAATACTAATTAATGTATTAAATATAAAAGTAACAAATAAATAAAAGGAAAATAAAATTAATAATAATTAATAATAGTAACGATAATAATAATTAATAAGGTTAAATAATAAAAATGCTACAAAACACGGACTAAATTGAAATAAAACGAAAATATAGGGCTGATTTGAAAGTTAAAAGATGAAAAGGATCAACTTGCGACACGCGCAAAAAGGGAGGGACTGAAAAGGGAAATATTCCCTCACTGACCAAACGACGCCGTTCCAGTGAAACGCACGCACATGGTTGAGGGACCAAATCAAAACAGACGCGAAAATTCATGGCCAAAATTGAAAAATAAAAACAAAATAGGACCCAATCGTAAATAGCCTCAAGAGTGGAAGGACCAGGAGCGCAAATAACCCCTTTTATCCAGAAACACGCGGATCCTTGGCGGTTCGGGTCGGGTCGGTCCGATCCATGTTAAAACGACGTCGTTTTGAGGCTTTCTGAACTCCTCCAAAACGGCACCGTTTTAATATCCTATATAAGTTAAAAATTTGCAAAAAAAAATCATTTTTCCCTTCTTTAAACAAAAAAAATTTCAGAAAAACTCTCCTCTCTCTCTCCCTTCTCCAAGCACAGGCCCAAAATCCGGCGAAAGGTCCGCCGTGTCGCCGAAAATTCAAAAGAAGGTATTTTTTTGCTTTTTTATACGTTATATATGTAGTTTTTAAATATAAAAGAAAAATAAAAATAAAAATAAAAATAAAGAATACAAACAGTTTCGAAAGAAAGAAAAAATCAAGAGAAAAATAAAAATAAAAAGGAAAATAGAGCTTATACCAAAAAACTTCTACAATTTGTTTTTCTTTGCCCTTTTTTTATCTCTTGAAATCTGATACAATCTGTTTTAGAATCGGTTTCTACCGAAAAATAAAAAAAACAAAAGCCCCCCTATTTTACATAGTTCATATTCGGCTTATATAGTCGAAACCCTTTCTTATTCTTTTCTATTTGTTTTTTCTTCTACTATTGCGTGTTGCAGATGATTGAGTAGGTGGCGGAGCAGTTGGTGGCGTGCGGCACTGGTCAGAGGCAGGGTTGGTAGCTGGCGGTCTGAAACCCTAGTTTGGCTATTGTTTTTTTTTGGCATGTTGGGCTATTTTTTAATTTGGGCCTGTTTGGGTTAGCTTGTTAGGGGCCCGATAGATTTGGGCTTGGACTGTTTTATTATGGGCTCGAGAAAATTTGGGTCTTACAGTGTGCCTATACATAACCGTAACCTTTCCTTCACATCATTGCTTACACAAGCTGTGAAATGGGCTACTTACAAGAGCTGTGAAATGGGCCTACTTACACGAGCTGTAGGTCAGAATGTAAGCTACAGGATAATGCTTACACGAGCTGTGGAGTATTCGCAACAAATGCAGGACCTCAGCCATTAGTAGGACATTCAAGACCAACACCAAAAACATGAAATCCCTAATGACATGTCATTTGTATCTTATGAATTCCTAAGGTTCAACTGAGACTCAATATCCGACAATTCATTATAGTATTGATAGGTTTATACATCAATCATTTGCATTATAAATAACATAATAACATTCAATTTAAATGCATAAACATGAAAATCATTCATACGAACTTACCTTAACAACTAGGGGCGTAGAAGTTAAATCGAGCTAATCCGAAGCTTTTGCTTTGTCTTGATCTAGGTTCGTACGTGGTTTATCTTGATCTAAATAGATTATTATATTCAATTAAGTACTTCAAGTATTCAATTTAACCCACATTTCATATTTATGAAAAATCATTATTTTGTCCTACATTTTAACTTTTTCACTATTTAGTCCTTAGACTTATAACTTAAAATCTAACCATTTTAATCTAAATCCATGTTAACTAAACATGCAAGGGACATTGAAACAACTCATATTTATTATCATTTCACAATAAAACCCTAAAATTTATACCTTTAACAAATTAGTCCCTAATTCTAAATTTTATCAAAAATCACTTTGTAAAACTTGTTTATCACTCAACATCAAAAACCATTCAAGAACATTCATGGCATAACCCTCAACCTTTAACAATTTTACAAATTGACCCCCGGGCTAGTTAGATTAAGCTAAAATGATCCTGAAAATATAAAAATCATTAAAAACGAGGCTTGAAAACTCACCATGCACTCAACAAAAGCTTGACTGAATGCTTCCTCTTCTCTAATGGCTAAAATAAGTTTAGGGTATTGAATGGGGAAGATAAATTTTTTTTGTTTTATTTAGTTTAAGCTTAGTTTACCCAATTACCATTTTAACCTTTAAAAACTTTAATAATTTCATCAAAATCATGTCCATAAACATCCACTATTACCTCAATTGGTCAATTTAGCATTCAAGTCCTTTAGTTTAAGGTTTCATAACCATTTGACCATTTTAACTAATAGAACTCTACTTTTACATTTTTTATGATTTAGTCCTTTTACTTAATTAATCATGCAAACATCAAAATTTCTTAATGAAATTTCAATACGACCTTACTATAATCCCATAGACATTAAAATAATAAAATAATAATTTACTAGTTAGATTTGTGGTTCTAAAACCACTATTCTGATTTCATTGAAAACGGGCTATTACAACTCTCCCCCCTAAAGGAATTTTGGTCCCCAAAAATCTTACCAGAGAATAAGTTCGGGTATTCCACTTCCATAGCTTCTTACAGTTCCCAGGTAGCCTCTTCGATTCCGTGTCGTTGCCAGAGAACTTTAACTAAAGCTATACTTTTATTCCTCAATTCTTTAATTTCTCGAGCTAGAATTCTAATCGGTTATTCACTGTACGTCATATCTAGCTGAATCTCAACATCTGCAGGTGAAATCACATGTGAAAATTTTGATCAATACCATCGTAACATTTATACATGAAATACATTATGAATCTTTTCTAATTCTGACAACAAAGCCAACCAATAAGCTACTGGTCCGTCTCTCTCAATGATCTCATACGACCCAATAAGCTACTGGCCCAACCGATAATCGACACTTTGCATACATATTAAACACATTACAAACTTATCATTTATAGTATTAATCACATTCAAACTGTATAAAAATTGTAGATTTATGATTATCCCCTCATAATACTGAAATCTAACTAGTTAACCGAAATAAGAGATTTCCCCACTCAATTTTTGTTTCTAATCCCTAAATTGTTTCTTAAGATCCTAAATATCATATTATTATAGACCTAAGCTATCAAAACCACCTAATTTATTAGATCTATTTTTTTCAAAAATTTAAGCATACAAGATCAATTAAAGAGGGAAAATTCTAAATTCGTAAAAATATTTTAACAATCTATAAAATTGAGTTTACAAACCTTCTAATTAGTTAAAAATAAGTTTAAAATCAATTTAAAATAGCAAGTTATTCAATTTAAAATAGCAAGTTAACTTAATATTTTAGTTTCACCATTTTAAGCCAATTTTTGGTTTGAAAGCTTTAAATCTATTAAAATCTCGTAATAGTTAATCAAATTTTGAATTATAAAAAAAAGAAGAAGCCTAGATTTAAAATAAGAATTAGAATATTATCTTAATTTGAGAAGAACGATGAAGTGTAGATCTAATTCAATGAAACACGTTTGAAGAACAATAAAAAAATTGATAAGGAAAACATGAATTTTCTTTAAAATTGAAGGAAGAATTGGTGTTTGGAAGGCTAGAAAATCAATATGGATGAATTAATTTTGAGAGAAAAACTCAGATTTAGATTTGAGAGAAATTTCAAATGGATGATGAGAAGAGAGGGAAAAATAGGATTGGGGGTTTAAACAGGCAAGTGGGAGACTGATTTTTTAAATTTTGGAAAAATTTCCTTTTAAAAACTTTCAGTTTTCACCCTTTTTCAAATCAGTCCTTATTTCAAATTAAAACCCATTTCTTTAATTATTTTCAAATCTAATTTCATTTTAAAAATTCATTTTAAGAAAATTAATATTCGAACACTTAATTTTAATTTTCCAACCTAAATTTTAATCTCGATTAGTTTTATAATAATTTTATTTAATTACTATGATCTTAATTCCAGAATCCAGTCCACTAACCTGAATTTTAGGATGTGACACCACCAATCAATTTTGATCCATATGGTAACTTTACAAGATCCAAAATGTCATTATCTTCCATAGACTTCAATCTATTTGTTAGAGTTTTGACATGACTAGACTTGACTAAAAGTGATAGGATTATCTTTTAGTCCCTTATCAGATTCATGATTATGGAGATAAATGACATATTCATTCGAAATTACCTTTCCCTTTTCTTTGACTAATCTTTTCCTAGACACATAAACTTGAGGCTATTGAAAAATGTTAGGTAAAGCTACTTGATCACTTTTAGCTATAATCGTAGCAAGAATGTTAATAATTCCTCTTCAAACACAATTTACCTATTTTGATCTCTGTTATTGTAATCAAAATCCTCAATAAACTTAATATTCATTATCTCCAAAATAGGATACATTTGAAGGATCATAAAACATGAAATCATGCAACCTTTCAAAGTAACCAACTAATCTGTCGTAATTTGATATGTTAAATTAGGCTCTCTCAATTACTTAATGAGCTTGTTTTCAAGTAATTTATGATTTTTTTCAAATGGTTTTTTATCAATTCTTAGATTTTAGTGTTAATGATAGTTTTTCTTATATTTTATCTCTTTTGAAACCCAAATTAGAAAAACTATGTCGTTGGGAGTCTAATTATTGATTTGAGCTTGTGCAGGAAGATGACTATGGCCAAACCTTGAAGAAAATATCAACTACTTTAGGTATCATGACACTAATACATGTGAGTTACGACATTGATCTTCCATCACCTCAGGGGATAAAAACTTCAACGAGAAACCAACCTAGATCACTTTTCCAAGGATGTCACAACACCAGGTGTGTTGTGTCGTAACACTGAGCCTTATGTTTTGACTCCAAGCCTTTGAGGTCACGACTCCATTATCGATGGTTGTAGTGAAGGGTTAAAGAACTAATATTTATGAGAAAATAAAAAAACTAATAGTTCTTCAATGAAATTTTTGAGATTTTATTTTTTCTAGATGTTTTATACAAAATTTTCCATTTTTAAAATAATTTTGAGTTTTTTATATTTTTTATATAGAATCAAGTTCAAATTGATAAAAATATAAAATTTGAGGACTAAAATTGTTATTATACCAACTAAAAGTGTCACTTAACAGTCAAGTGACAAAGAAAAAAATAATTTCAAAAACCTTAGTGACCAAATTATAAATTTTTTTAGTTAAGTGACCAAAACTAAAACTTATCTATAGTTTAGTGACTAATGTTGTAGTTGTTGGGACCACCGGTACGCCCTGTGGGCAGCGGAAAAAAAATTCCAGCGATCCACAGCTATGGATCCATGTACGAGGAACGATACAGTTTGAGATAAGGTTGAAGATATACCTTCTTAACCGAAAACGATAAGAGGATGTTGCTGATTTGATGTTGATTTCAAGCCACAATGAAAACGTTACGGCCTCTACGTAGCCAACCCGATATTAAAACGAACAAAAAAACTCTCTTGGAACTATTCCAGAGAAAAATATCCCAAAATGGCTGCTAGACCCTTTTTGTAAATTTTCTTTAAAAAAAAACACTTACCCCAATTTGGGATTTTGGTATGCATATATTGAAAACAAAATAAAATCTTATACAAAACATATGGAAAACATTAAACATGTTATATTCTTTCCAAAAAGAATTATAACATATGAAAGTATTTAAAAAAAAGTTATATTCTTTCCAAAAAGAATCATAACTACCATGTTTCAATGTTTGACCGAAATCATAATAATAATTTATTATAATAATTTCAGTAAACTATATTTTTTTAAAATTTTATATGAATCACATTCATATATTAATTTTAATTATGTTCTCTAATTAAATTAATTCAATAATTACTTTAATTCATGTGACAACTAAATACAATACCAAATGTGTTTCGATTTTGTTCGTCTTAACCATAGGGTGACACCCTGTAGGTTCTTGTAACGTTAGTAGTAATACTTGAACATTTATAATAATACAAGCAATGAGTGGCACCTAGCAATGCATCATTGCTACCTAAGTTACAAGATGTCGTAATTCGACATGACGTTTCTGTGATAATTTTTTCATGTATTATATCCTTTTATATTTAATATCTAGATTGGGCACAAGTCAATAATAGTCACACTTATATAGTCCAATTTCATATTTCCTGATTTTCTGAGTAGACTACAATAAACAAATAAGTGTGATATCTTATATCAACTTATTCGAGCATGACCATACATTTCTAGTCTCACTCTATCAAGAGGCTTAAGATATTGCTCTCATTATATAGGAGGGATAAATTCTATCTTGATCAACCATATCCCACTACATAGATTGTGGTATATCCAACATCAATCTTTATAGTACAACCTATTACAGTAGGCGTTTGACTATATCAAAATATACGACTCACGATGTTGGGCAATGATGATCTCAAGTCTGAGAATCATATACATAGTTATCACTATGAGTAATATTGTGACTATTACATAATAATCCAAGAAACATACTCATAGCGGGTCAATCCAATATGTTGTTCTCTAACACATACTCATGTATTGACTTTTACATCCCTATGTCAATGTCAACTTTTTATCATCAATCAACTACACATTAGTCTCAATGCATTATTGTTGTCCATGCCCACAATAATACTTGACTAAAGACCTTTTAAGAATAATCATATTTTCTTAGGACTTTATTACAATTCATTTTATTTATATACATAGAAAAAGAAACTGAAATAATAATAACAATGCATTATATTAATAAATAAGGTAAAACAAGTATGTAACTACAATCATTAGAATATTTTACAATCATTATATTAATAAATAATGCATTATATTATTTGGTATTGTGTTTACTGGTTCGATTAGTAAAATATTGTATGTGACACTCTAAGATTATATATCGTCATCACCTGCAAATTTATATAAGTTTTTAATTTTCAAGTGATAATATGACACAATCTCAGAATGCCACTGTAAGCTCCCTAACCCGGCCTAGACATTATGGCTAAATTGAGAAGGCTACATTAGCCACCGAAATGGCTAAGCTAACTTACATTACTTTTGAAGACATTAAATAAACTCATTTTAGAGAAAAACCGTATTTGCACTTTGAGTTAGTTTAAAAGAGTTCATTTATTAGATAATCTATACTTAAGACTCATTTTATTATTGATAGTGTTGTTTAAGAAAAAAAATTGTTTGCTTGTCACTCTTCTTTGTAAAAACTCGATGTTAAACTAATGTAGCGAAAAAATCATTTTTCAATTCATTTTGGAAACTTAATTACCTTATCGATTTTGTTTTAAAAAACGATTCATTTGCAATGTAATGGAAATTAGAAAACAATGTCAAATTTTACTTAAGCTCGATATCATGTATTTTTCGGTTATTATGCTTAAACCATGCATGCAAAAATCCCCAAAAGAAAAGTTACCAAGCCACATACCAGAAATAATTAAAAATTACAAGACAAAACCAATAAAGACTTAATAATACTTATTAAGAATAGTCTGAGGTCCAAGGTGATTCTCTCTGAATACCGAGTCTGATCTTAATTTCGAGGTTTACCTGGAAAGTTAAACACTATTGGGGGTGAGCTTATGGAAGCTCAGTGTGAGTGGAACAATTATTTAAACAGATGTAATTATCGAATACAATGAAACATATTAGCTTTAATAGAAGAACATAGAACCATCATTGGAATTTCATATCATTACATAGTCATTATCAAATTGATGTCAAATGGTGTATGAGCATGGGTCATTATTAATTTTAATACCATTCAATACAACACAATACAATATGTAGAATAAATCAATAACATTCAAATATGTCGTGAGCATGATGCAATGCAAAAAGGTTCCTACCCATGCCATCTGTTATACACCATGAGTTCCCCATAACCCGCCTGCCAAACTCTAACAAATGTGAGCATAGCTCGATATGGTAAAACCATTGAATAATCAATAATGCTGAAAATCTGTCGGATATCAAATAGTGTGATACAATCGCCAATCCCCTCGGTACTCTAGGTGGAGTGAACTGACTGCATATATAAATGTGAACTTAATATACCATTGGTACTCCACGAAACTCCTCTGTCAACCACAATATATCCCATCCCAATACAAATGCAATATGTCACACAAACTCGTCTATAATCATATCTCAATACTTTTCACATTTATTTGACAAATTCAACATGCCCTCAATAATCACATACTTTCAGTAAATGGAAATAGTGTTCCAACTTTCAAATTATCATTAAGATGATATCATTCAACATTACACAATTTTACATACTTTTACAATTTTCCAACGTGCATGTATAGCAACCTTTCCAATATAACATAGCAAGCTATCCATGCAATTATATCATGCATAAACTCATATCTCAGCATATCATGCTATATATATAATCAATCTCATACCAAATAACACAATTATGCATCATAATACCATTCACACAATCACATTGTCAAACTAGCAACTTTGCTAACATATCAATCTTTTAGGGCTTGAAATGTACCTGGTTCGACCACTTACAAAATTAATTATTTGGCTATTAAGCCAATCCAACTAGCAAGCTAAATCATCAAATATATCAAAAAAAATTTATCATTTTTAATTAAGTTTTTGAGTTTAGGACCCACACCTTATTTTTCGCTTTCTCACAGCACACTAGTGAATCTTCCAATTTTCCTTAATAAACCTTAAAACGAACCTTAGTAAAAAATCAGAATAAATTCCATCAATTAATTTCTTAACCAGCCCTTAAACACCCACATATGGGTTCTAATCAATCGTTAAAATAATTACTATTTTACGAATCCAAACTGGTTAGATTTCTTACATTATTTTGTTGTGAATCGTGCGCGCGAACGTCTTTCGGCTTTACGGTTGATTTGGGGTGTTCTGCTTAGCAACTAACACAATTACATACTGGAAAATAAGTAACTAATATTGATTAAAATCCCTCATTTAATCAATCCATAACCTTTTCCCAACAACTTTGTCGAAACAACAAACTAGTTTACAATTAATCGCACTTACACTTCCCGAATTGTGAGATCCGAATGACTAATTGATCAAGAACGTCTTTCCCTAATTAACATTTTATTAAAGGATAATTAGGAGGGTTCAAGAACTCAAATTAATTCTGGGAAAAGATGGGCAAGAACCAAGAAACAAAACAACCCATTTTCTTGCACATTGGCGCATGCACCATCACTCGTGGTGGCCAAATTCGGGACTAATTTAAAAACGATTTAAAGATCCATTAAAAATTTGGAAAAATACCTTTAAAATATTTAAAATTCCCCTAAATTCCAGATTTAGAAATTTTGGTTTTTAATTGACAAAATTAATCAACAAATTAAAGAAAGAAGATATCTTACACAAGCTAATTGAGAGAAACGACAATGGCACTTTCTTGGCAATATTCAGGATCGAACTTGGAGTTCAAGTTTTCAGATTTGGGGCTAATTTTAATGACGAAAAATACTAGCAAGATAGTGGAGAAAATGTTAACAAATCTTGAGACAAAAAGAAAAAGAAAGAGTGGGTAAAACTAGGTGTAGGCGACAGCAACAATGGAGGAAGAAAGAAAAAAAGTAAAGATCAAGGAGGAGAGGAGACAGGAGGAACAACTAGGGTGAGTAAAAATAGAATAAATGATGATTATTTTGTGTAAAATTAACATTTATACCTAGGGTTGCAAGGGTATGGATGACACACACATTAAGAATAAGGGATTTTGTAAAAAAAACATAGTTATTTTGCATGGGAAAGGATTCAAACTTGGGACCTCAATTTAATTTTCATGCTTTTGCATGATCAATTAACATACAAGGGTTTGAGGCAAAATTAGTAAAATAATAAAAATGGTGAGAGAAAAAAGATTTGAATTTGGGTTTCAAGGAATATTTCACTAACAGTTATCCAACAAGCCAATACCTCATTTATTCCTAAAAACGCATAGATAATCTATAAAATTAGGGCATGACCACTCTCTCTTGATTCTCAAACCCGATTCTACTAACCCTCAATTTTTGGAATGTTACAGTTACGCCATCAAACTTTTATATTTTCCAAGCTTAGGGGGCAAAATAATCTAATTTCCAAATTTAAGTACCAAAATGAATAAAAAAGTACAAGTACCGAAATAAACCTAATTGAGAAGTTCAATGAAAAAAAGTTTTATTATCCCATTTAATTAAAAGCTTCTGAATCTAGTTTTATCTAAGAATAATTGGGCCGTGTGATTTGGGTTGAATAAAGTTCTTCTCTTGTTTTTTTAGCCCAAAATAGGAAAGCCATTTTAAACCCTAGTTAGGGAACTAACCATATAGTTTTAGATTTCTCAGAAGAAACCCTCAGCAGCCGAACTCCGAATCCAGAAACACCAACTGAAACATAACAACAAAAATGGCGGCCGGCAAGAAGACGGTGAATACCCATTTGTTTCTCCTCTTTTATTTCTTGATCTTTTTTCAAAATGTAAAGAAAGAAAAAAAAGAATTTTAAATAAATTTTTTTTTTCGTTTTCTTTTGGATTGAGCAGAAGAAGACCCATGAAAGCATCAACAACAGGTTGGCTCTCGTCATGAAGAGTGGAAAATACACTCTTGGTTATAAAACAGTGCTTAAGTCTCTAAGGTCCTCCAAAGGTTCTTCACTTTTCTCATTTTTGTGTTTGGGTCTACTTTGGTTTCTTCAATTTCTTTTATCGTTTGGGTTCGCTGTTTGATGAAAGGATGTAAATTTATTTGTTCAATGACGAAAATTTGGTGTTTGTTGATACTTGATAGGGAAACTGATTATTATTTCCAACAATTGTCCACCTCTGAGGAAATCTGAGATTGAGTACTATGCCATGCTTTGTAAAGTTGGGGTGCATCATTATAATGGAAGTAAGTATTTTCTTATTTTCCTGTTGCTTTGCAAAGGCCTTCCTGTCATTGCTCTAATGCTTGTAATTATGGATTTATGAAATGGTGGAAATTGATTTAGTTTAGCGTCATGCATTTCTGCTAAATTGCTTACCTTAATGTTGAACGAGTTATAGGTTAAGAGGCAAAGTACTTGCGTTCAAGTCTTCTGCTAACTCCCATCTCAGTTTTAATCCCTGGACTACCTTAAACTCGATGCCTTTCCCTTATAAAAAAAAGGGGCTACTTTAGTGGTTTTGAGTGATTGTTTCTTTTGTCCAACTTTGAGTGATTGATATCTTAGGTTACTAGCCACTGAATAAACTCTAAATTTAAAAAGAAAAAATGGGTTTGTATGATACGCGGTGTTCATTATAGAGATAAGCAACAGGGTAGGGTGGGCCTGATTTTTGCCCGCCATAATCCCACCCTGAACCTTTTCCACTCTGATTTGACCCGACCTGATTTACTCTTTAAGAAAAAAACCCTCCCCGAACCTGATAGGAGAGCCAATCCTGACCCAACCCTAATTTGATCTCATTTTAATATTTTCCATGTCTTTCTTGAACTATTTGCTTGGATAACCAAACAAAACCCTGCTTTGAACTAACCTCAAATGCTCTTGCAAGCTGCAACAAAGACCCTGGCAACCTTAGAACCGAGTAATAGAAGAGCTGTGCGCTAAATTCTGGTCTTTCTGCAGTCGTTAACAGGTTTAAGTGGACGATTAGATATCTATGATAACAAATAAGCAAAATAAGAAAAGACAGTCTAACACCCAATTTCAAAAAAAAAAAAAAATCTGACTCTAATGGTTTGGGTCGGGTTAGAACCTGTCAGATTTGGGGTATTTTTTTTGCGATTCCTAGTTCATTGTATGTATTTGGTCATCTTTTGGCCTGAATATGATCCCAATGTATTTGATCTTACAATTTCTGATTAAGGTTGTGTTTGGAAGTCTCAGTTGGATTGGGAAGCTTTCTCTTGAATGACCTAACTCTTGCAATATTTCTCATTTGCTATCTGGAATTCTTCTAGGTTGTGGTTGAAAACTTAAATTTCAAAAGATGGATTTAGATGTCAAAAATAGTTCTATTACGTAAGAAAGCACATTTAATGACTTATTTATGTCCATTTTGGGTGAAACTATTGAGTTAGAATGGGTAATTTTTGACAATTTTTGACAAACATGGCTGATTGATCTTACGATTACTTTAGCTAGTTTTTGCCTGGTTAATAGTTGAATGTCTTGAAGCTAACCCCTCTTTAATTCCCCAGACAATAATGATCTGGGAACTGCTTGTGGGAAGTACTTCCGCGTATCCTGCTTGAGTATAGTTGATCCAGGTAAAACCGAATTTTAATTCCTTTGAATGCCGGTCTTTACAATTTGATAATTGCAGATTTCAAACTGCTCCTATTCTTTGCTCCACAGGTGATTCTGACATCATCAAGTCTCTACCTGGTGACAATTGAGTCGTTTGACAGCAGAACAATGTTTGTTTCTTATTATATTGTTCCTCGTAGCCTTCTTATCCTTAGTTAAAGAACAATTACTATGGATGCTCTTAGCAAAATTTGTAGCTTTGAAGTACAAAATTTTGTCTGGTTAATGAAGACAATGCTGGTGGGCTTTCGTTATAATGTTGAATCCTTCTCTATAAGAAATGGTGCTTTGTGATCCAGCCTTTTATTACAGCAATTTGATTTTGTATTGTGTAGTGCCAAATTTCTGGAAGAAATATAAAATTAAATAAATTCTTTATCTGTATTCCTGCCCTGTTCATACTTCCTAGTAATTTGGGTTAAATCATTTTGAGACCTGAACTTGACAATTTTTCTTACTTTAAAGTTTGAATTTTTTTTGGTCTTAGGTAGGTATTGAATTTAACAATTGTTTCTACATTAAACTTGGTAATTGTTGTATTTTTAAGTTAGGTCTTGAACTTAACAATTGTTCTTATATTAAGGCCTGAATTTTTTTTGAAGTTAAATCTTTGAAAACTCTAAAATTTAGGTTTTATGTGGGTACAATTGTTAAGTATAGGGATTAATTTGAATAAAAAAAATTAAGCCTAATGTGAGAATAAGTGTCTAGTTTAGGCTCTAATATGGAACAATTATCAAGTTCAGGATTGAGTTCAAGTCATAATTAAAGATGTCAAGTTTGGCTTAAATGGTGATTTAAATTTTACTTCTATCCAAAATTTAGTACTTTGTTAAAACAGTTCAAAATTAAGCTTTTATTTTTAGAGACAAAAAGGGAAGCCCTTTTACTCCTGCATTTGCGGTTGTACACGTTGGTCTGGTTTAGATTAGAGTTTTATATTTTGGAAGGGTGTAACTTTAATTATTGTTTTCTCCTTGATTTATTAGACAAATTTTAAGATAAAATAATATTTGTATTTAGATTTAATTATAAAAATCAATGGTTAAAATGTTTTTAGTGTTGTAAATCCATCGAGGATGTCCATCACTTCATATTTATCCTATTGTAATTTTTAAAAGATAAATTTCATAACTCTTAAATTTATTATTTTGTAATCTTTAAATCATTTATAGGGTACCGTAATGTTGGTCTTTAATGCTTTGTAACTTACGGTATTTGAAGCCCTATAAATAGAGGGCATGTACAAGCTTAAACTTATCGTATCAAGTGAAAGTTGAAACATCCTTTCATTTATCTATTCTTATCTCTTATTCATTTGATAATTCTCTTAGTTCATAATACGCTTTTAGCATGATCTTGTTCAAAGTGAGTTATTTTTATTGAAGATCAAAATTACCCTCCATGATTTTCAAGATATTAGACAACAAGATGTTAAGTTTTTACAAGAAGTTTTTTTTATTTAATGTTTCATATCTAATTAATGTTTTTTTAGCTAATTTATGATCAATTATAATTGTTTTTGATTAACTTATTTTATTTTTATGTTCTTAAAAATGGTGAAAGATTTGATATCAATATCTATATGAAATTAGGAAATAAGATTCACTCTCAAACTTTCCTATGGATAAATTTTAAATAGATTCAAAGTCTACTACTGAAGTTTAATTTGTTTATTTGATAAAATAATCAACACTTAACGTTAAACAAGAAATGTACATCAACTTAATTAGATCTCTAGCTTTACACTTTTTTTCAATGATAGCATCTTTAAATATTAAATCAGCTTGATATATGGTTTAAATATTTGAGATGGTCTTATAAGTTTTATTTCCATGGGTTACTTATTATTTTAAGCATCTTATTTGTTCATGAAAATGAATATTGATTAACTTATTAATGTTGTTGTAGTATGTTCTATAATTAAATAATATATTTGGCAAAAACATATTTATGCAAATTTGTGTTGATAAATCAATGAATTTGATGATTATTCGGATTTGATTTAGTTCAAATATAGATTATGTTCCTCTTATGTCTCTTCTTAATTTTATTATACAATTTAAAAATTTTCAATACTTATACAGCGTAGTTTTAAAGATAATTTGAGGAATGTCTAAATTAATTTTTGGGTTGATTCTAATACAGAATTTAAAGTTTAACTGTTGTCATTTTTAATTCTTGAATTATTTTGGTTGAAAACATTTTTATATACTTAAAAATGAGAATTATTATATTAATTTGACCATTGACATTTCAATGGATCTTGTTTGTCTTAACCGATTGTTGTTTGATAAGAAGTATAAAAAAACTCGTGTGGTTTGGTTTTGTAAATGCCTTATATTTTTCCTATTATACAACATTAAGAAACTTGTTACTTTTGTAGAGCTGCTAAAGGTAGTTCATACGCTTTTATATTATTCCATTTATTTATTATTTAGAGAAATGATATGAGCAATTATAAATAAAAATGTTTTAGTGAATATGAAATGTATTATTTTGAAGTAAATTTCATGCATGTCTACAAAGGTTTATGAAAATTTTGCTAGCACTAGCATTATATCAGGTTTGATATTTTAAATGTCAATTTTATCTATACATTTGATTTACAATAAATTCCATGCATGACTTGACTATTTCTAGTTAATTGATGATGCAGAACTCTTGTGAAAAGAGTTTTAAAAGAATTCTGAATTGATCTCAAGCCTTCTTACGGCTAAACAAAATAACAAGTTGTTCATTCCACTGGTTTTGCTACATTCCCCGAAATAAATGTCGCAATACATAACAATTACGAAAATGGAACAAATTGTCATTATTGACAAATAGATAAGAACAAGATGGATGATTTGAAATGTTACTAAATGTTTATTCTTAGAATAAAATGATCAATGATTTATACTAATTAATCATTCCTTGAAGCGGATGATATCTATTATAATCTTATTAGTAAGGAATATGATATATGCTTACATTACTGTCTAAATTATTTTTTGTACATTCCTTGAAGTGAATGTTTGTAATAAATATAATAAATTTTATAATCACTTTTGATCATTAAAGTCAATTTGGACATTTGGAGATTCTGGCATATTCCCTGAAGTGAATATTGCGTATATTTGTTACCAAATTATATTTCTTTTATTGACTTAATGACATTATGAACTTCACATTTATTTAGAGATTTCCAGAAGTAAATGTCATAATACTGCTTATATAAGGATACAAAATAAAATGAATGACAGTAAAATTATCAATTGTCACAATTTATATTGACATTATTAGTACAATTGAAAATCATGTTAAAGTAAACCAAAAGTTTTCTGATACAAATACATTTACTACTTGTTGTGATTAGTTAGACCATCATGGATCATATATGATGTGAAAATTAATTGAGAATTCATATGGACATTCATTAAAGAATTAGAACATTCTTTAATTTAAAATAATTTTCATTTGTTACTTTTCCTCAGTGAAAATTGATTATTAGAAACTCACTAGCTAAAGTTGAGATTTAATGTCTTGCATTTCTGAAATAAATGTGGGTCCATTCATTCACTATGTGGATGATTTTGGTATATGCATCTACAAAATAATCACATATGTGATATAAACTCAAAACCTATCATTTGCGAGATTGCTTGCTTAAATAATTAATTTCAGATTATGCAATTAAGACAATTCATATTGCCAATGCTGATGAGTTCATATCTTAAGCTTTTATTAATTGTTGTATATGAGTTGGAAATTTTTTTTTTGTAAAACCTGTTATTTATACGCGTAATGGTTTAGGGAAATTATTGATTGAACATTTCTGATTAATATCTAAACCATTACTTATAAGAACAAAGCTTCATATTTAAATATGATATTATGTTGATTTACGTGCTACAACGCATCAAGTCAATAAAATATAAAATACTCCCCATTACAATTGGCTATTGGTCAGGAGTTAAAAATTTCCCATCTTTGAATTTTTTATGTGTGTATATGTTCCAATTGCTTCACCACAACAAACATAGATGAGTCCTCATAAAAGGTTGGGAATGTACATTGATACGAGTCCCTTTATATTAATAAATATTTTGAGCTATTAATTAGAGGTTTAGTTATGACATAAGTTGTCAATTATTATGTGATAATTTTCCTAACATTAGGGCAAGAGAATAAAAAGCTGGGTGAATAAAATACTTGGAATGAATTATCAGTATCTAAGATCTTTATACAAAGCAATATGACCCGGACGTTCAACAAATAATTCATTTACAAATAAATTGCTAAATGCATTTATTGACCTAATTAGAATAACCAAATGTTATATACTAGCTAATGTTTTAATTTGAATTTAAGTTCCAGTAGGACAATTTATTAATGTAAACGAAAGCAATGCATGCCTGAAGCATAAGATTGATTGGTTCCAAAGATAAAAATCCTCGTAAAAAGAGAGGAGAAAACATTCAAGATGATCAAATAGTGGAGGTGGGGGTTCCTGAAGAGATCCATGACATAACTAATTATAAAACTCAAGAAGATATTCTAGTACCTGGAAGTGAAAATGAAAATGGTTAAAATAAAGATATCTTGATAAGTTATGTCAATACGAGAAAATATGGAACTAAAATAAAAAAAAAATAGTTCATGACCATATTTTTGCTTATAATGTTGCTATTGGAATAACAAAAGAAATGAGGATCCTAAGCCCAAATTTGTTGAGGAATGTAGAAATAGAAAGATAGGTTAAAATGGAAAGACACAATTCAAGCAGAATTGAATTTAGGGGTGAGCAAAACTCGATTCGACTCGAAAAAATCGAAAAAAAATTTGAATTTCGAGTTAAACGAATTGAGTTATTCGAGTTATTCGAATCAACTCGAATTTTTTTTTCAAATTTTGAGTTCGAATCCAGTTGAGTTTTCGAATTCGAATAACTCGAATAATTCGAATAATTCGAATATCAAACTATAATATTTTACATTTTTAACCCAAACTCCCAAACCTTTTTACTTTTCCCTCAAAACTTTTACTCCTTTCTACTTTCCCCCCAAAACTTTTACTCCCCTCCCCTCCCAACCCTCCAATCTACCCAAAATCCATTTCCCACCAAAATTTTACTCTCCCATTTATTTTTTCTCAAAATTTTACTCCCTAAAACCCTCAAAATCTTTTATTTTCCCTCAAAATTTTTACTCCCTCCCACTTTTCCCCTAAAACTTTTATTCCCTTCCCATCTCACCTCTCATCTACCCCAAACCCTCCCCCTCCAATTTTTTTTAATATTTTCCCTCCAAAATTTTACTCCCCCTATTTACTTTTCCTCAAATTTTTATTCCCCAAAAATTTTTATTTTCCCCCTAAAATTTTACTTCTCACCCTTTACTCTCAAATAAAAAAATTAAAATTATCCAAAAAAAATTAAACATAAATAGTAATAATTTTATTTATATCTACTAATTATATTATTAAATTAAATTTCATATTTTATATTATTTATATTATTGAATTGTTTAGTCATATTGAATATTTATATTAAAATTGAATTATTAATTATGCCATAAAATATTTGTGTTAAAATTTCATATTGGTATCAATTTCACATTTTATTTTTAAAATAATTTTTATTAAAAAAAATCATATTTTTACATTTAATATATTTTGTAATTCCAAAATACATAGTGACAAGAATCTGAAAATAATTGAAAGAACTAAGCAAGCAAAGAAGCTAACCAGTATATAAAAAATTAATAAATAAATTATGAGGTGATGAAAGTTAATAAAAAATTTGATTAAGGTGGAAAAATTTTATTTCGATGGGTGACAGTGGTTACAAGGACCCAAAATTATTTTTTAAAAATTAACTCGAACAAATATATTCGATTCGATTCGATTCGAATTCTATCTCACTCGACTCGATTCGAGAAAACTTCAAATAAGTTAGGGTGATAAAATGAGATTCGATAACTCGATTAACTCGAAAATTTTTGATTCGATTCGATTCGATTGAATGCTCACCCCTAATTGAATTCACTTTATAAATATGAGATTTTTGGACCTGTAACCCAAACATATAAATATATAAAGTTGGTAGGATATAAATGGGTATTTGTGCGAAAATAAAATGAGAAAAATGAAGTCATAAGATATAAAACACAACTTGTAGCACAAGGATTTTCACAAAGGCCAAACATTGATTACGAAAAGACATATTCTCCTGTGGTGGATGTAATCACATTTAGATATTTTATTAGTCTGGAAGTATGTGAAAAAATTGACATGTGTCTAATGGATGTTATTACAGCCTATTTGTATGGTACATTTGATATGAAATTTATATCAAAATCCTTAAATGTTTTAAAATCCTAGAAGGATTTAAAATCCCAAAAGGATATAGAGTTTCTTAGGAAAATTTCTCGATCAGATTAAAGAAAAGTTTATATGGATTAAAACAATCTAGACTTATGTGGTACAATCTTCTTAGTGAATATTTGTTAAAAGAAAGTTAATAAAACAATCCAATTTGTCCATGTGTCTTTATAAAAAGGTATAGAACAAATTTTGTGATAATTGCTGTTTATGTTGATGATCTAAATATTATTGGAACTCCTAAAGAGGTTCAAAATGCAGTAAATTGTTTAAAGAAAGAATTTGAGATGAAAAGTCTTAAAAAAATAAAGTTTTGTCTTGACCTACAGATCGAGCATTTAAAAGATGGAATTCTTGCCCAATAGCCAACTTATATGGAAAAGATCTTAAATAAATTTTACATGGATAAAGCGCATCCGTTGAGTGCCCCGATGGTTCTACGACTTTTAGTTGTGAATGAATACCAATTTCGCTCTTGCGAGAATGACCATGTTTTAACTCGGAGCTAGGTATAGAGATGGATCGAGTTAGGAGATAGTGGGGACTTTTTGAAATAGACTAAATAGGAATTTTTAGTATTGAATTAGGAAGTAATTAGAGCCTATAGAAAATTAGAAAATACTCTTTAGATAGGAAATATTGAAATAGAAGCATTGACTAAATTAAAGGTGTATAGAAATTATTGTGGCAAAAGTAGGAAATTAGAAAGGTATGAAAATATATGGAAAAAGTGGAAAAAATAAGGAAGGGCTAATAGGAACTGTTACCTAGTAAAAATATGATTCATACATTTTATGGAAATTAGTCAATGATATATTTTATGGATATAATTATTAGGGGTCAAAGTATAAAGATGCTAGGTTAGAGGACTAGTTAGCAAAGTAACCATTTTAATGAAAAATTGTGAGATTTTTTTTTAAGAAATGTGTAGAAGTTTTGGCTATCTGAGCAGTTGACTCCACGGGTGGAGACATAAATGTATTTATTGGAAGAATGATACATTGGATGGACCCAAGATGAATTAATTCTGAATCCATTTGTGAAATAATTCACTTGTGACATTCATTGTGTGATTTACCGAAATCTTGAGTTAGTCACTGACTATGCGGATGTAACTCATGTGCTTTGATATAAGTGGAGGCTTATGCTCCAAAGATGATAAAGCCCATAGCCGGTATGTTGGGTACATGACTTGTGTTGACATGGTTTTACTAGCGACAGTGGAATTCATAACTCGATTAAAGAGTTAACAATATCCTCTCATTGGCATTGTGTGGATTGATAAATATGGAACGTGGCCACAGGTTGCTTGTTCTCAAACAAGCAATTTATCATAGTCATTTGTTGACAGTGGTCATATTATTTATTATAAAGGCACAATGGTAATAATGAGATAAAATAAGATTGTATTAAGTGAGCGGATTTAACTTAAATGAATCAAGGATATAATATCAGGGTAAAAAACACATGACGAGGTCATTGGACAAAGCAATTTGGTGAATTGCTTTCGTAAAGAGTATATAATCAGGAGTTTTCAATCAAGATACTCTTGTAGACTGGCTCCATAATTAAGTAAATTGTAAATTATCAGAACAATACTTCTGGACATAATTGCAATTACTCGAGCCTAATTGTATATGTCCTATTAGTCCCTCCGCTAGCTCAACAAAAGATTGATCGGACTGCATTTGAATAAGAAGAAACTTCTAAAACTTTGGAAATAATTTAATTGAGTTGATTTATTCGATGTGAAATTAAATTAGGTGGTCGTGAGAATTGTTTAACTAGAAAATTTGACTACAAAATTTTCCTAAAAAATTAATCTGGAAAATCTTAGTGATTTTTGGGAAGATTAATTTAGATCAAGTAAAATTAAATTAATGAAATTAATTTAGAAATAATATGATATTTTTGAAAATTAATTTTCAAGTCAGATAATTGACCTAATGGGTAATTGAACTTGAAAATTGGCTTGAGATTGAAAATTAGGCTTGAGAACCCAAAACTGGGTCGATGGTACAATCGGTGGCTAGATCATACCGATCGGACTGTCATTCGCCCGGACTGAACCGACTTGGGGTGCCGTGAGGGTGTCGCACTTGCAATGGCACCACCAGAAACGACAGTGTCAAGGGCGACGATAGCAACATTTTGGTGGTTGACAAGTGGTCCTCCAGCGGTTAAGAAGTGGAGGAATCACACTCCTACTAGGACTCTGCTGGATAATTTGATTTTAAATTAACTATTCCTAAAATAATATTATTTTAATAGATATAATATTAAATTTAGTTTAATACTTATCTTGATAGTATTTTATTAATTAATATTAAAGCTATTATCTTAATATTAAATTAAGTTTAATATTTATCTTATAGATAAATATTCTATTAATTTAATAGATTTAATATTAAAATTAATCTAAGCAGGAATATCCAACAAAGGTATAAAATATCAAACATGTTTTTTAATGGTAAAAGATATTACCCAAGATGTCATATTAGGAACCCCATTCATATCCTTACTCAAACCTTATAAAGTAACAAATAATTCTATCTCCACTAAAGTTTTAAACACTAAGGTAGAATTTCCTTTTGTAGAAAAACCGAAAATAAGAAACCTCAACCTATTAAAATCTTTATCCATTCATAATGGACAAATTAATAATTTAATTAATTACAAACAGAAGCAAATCTCTTTCCTAAAAGAAGAAATATGCTTTAAAAAATTAAATGAACAATTAAGAAAAAGAGAAATACAAAAAAGAATAGATCAAATCAAAAAGGAAATAGAATCAACAATTTGCTCTGACATTCCTAATGCCTTTTGGAATAGAAAGAAACATGAAGTAACATTACCATACGAAAACGATTTTGATGAAAGACAAATACCCACAAAAGCAAGACCAATACAAATGAACAAAGAAATGGAAGAATTTTGTAGAAAAGAAATACAAGACCTTCTTAATAAAAAATTAATTAGAAAGAGCAGTTCCCCTTGGAGTTGTTCAGCATTTTATGTAATAAAAAATGCAGAACTTGAAAGAGGAACGCCAAGATTAGTAATTAATTACAAACCTCTCAATCAAGCCTTAAAATGGATTAGATACCCAATACCAAATAAGAAAGATTTGCTACAAAACTTTGTAATGCAAATATTTTCTCAAAATTTGATATGAAATCCGGATTTTGGCAAATCCAAATAAAAGAAGAAGAAAGATATAAAACAGCATTTACTGTACCATTTGGACAATATGAATGGAATGTAATGCCTTTTGGGTTAAAAAATGCTCCATCTGAGTTCCAAAGAATAATGAATGATATTTTTTACAATATTCTCAATTCACAATAGTATACATCGATGATGTATTAGTATTTTCAGAAAATTTAGAAAAACACTTTAAACATATATCAATCTTTATAAAATTCATAAGAAATAATGGTTTAGTAGTTTCTAAATCCAAAATAAGTTTATTCCAAACCAAAGTAAGGTTTTTAGGTCATTACATTACCCAAGGAACCATTACCCCAATAGAACGATCTATAGAATTTGCTAGCAAATTCCCAGACCAAATTCTTGATAAAGTCCAATTACAAAGGTTCTTAGGAAGCGTCAATTATGTTATAGACTTTTATCCAGGTCTTAGCAAATTATGTAAACCATTATATGATAGACTCAAAAAGAATCCACAACCTTGGACAAAAAACCATACCAATATTATCACCCAAATCAAAAAACAAATCACTAAGCTTCCTTGTTTATATTTACCTGATCCAAATGCCCCCAAGATAGTTGAAACAGATGCTTCTGAAATAGGGTATGGTGGGATCCTAAAACAAGTTAAAGGAGGAAAAGAGCAAGTAGTCCAGTTTACTTCCAGACACTGGAATCCTACTCAGCAAAATTATAGTACTATTAAAAAAAAATTTTATCAATTGTTTTATGCATTACAAAATTCCAAAGTGATTTATTAAATAAAAAATTCCTTTCGCGAATCGATTGCAAATCAGCAAAAGAAGTTTTACAAAAAGATGTTCAAAACATTGCCTCAAAACAGATTTTTGCAAGATGGCAGGCAATTTTGAGCATATTTGATTTTGATATTGAATACATCAAAGGAGAAACTAATTCTTTGCCTGATTTTCTCACCAGAGAGTTTCTTCAAAAATGCCCCCCAAACTCCGAGACAAAGGAAAAGGGAAAATAGAAAAATCATCCAAAACCCAAATCACATCAAAACCAATTAAAACATGGTATGAAATTTGCCAAGAAGAAGATGAGAAATCATCATCATCGTCAAAATCCTCCAAAAATAAAATAATTCAAGATGCACAAGATCCAAATGAGATTGGTTCTCAAATCAAAAAATGGATTGAGTCCCTATCTCAATCTCCAGAAGTAGCATTGGCCTTTTCGCAAATGAAAGAGGAAACTCCTCTCAAACAAATTGCTGCTGAAGCAGCAAAGGTTTCAAAAAATAAAGAGATTGTTTTACACAAACCAAAATCTCTTAAAAATGTTTTAAAAGAGACTTCTCTCCAAGAGGTTTTTCCAAAAGAGATAGCGGTATCTTCACAAACTGCTACACAAAAATCTTCACAATATTTTCCAAACAAATATTTTGAAAAAATTCTTGTTATGGAGGAAGAATTTTCAGAAAAACCTCCACATATACTGGCAAAAGAACTTTTCAATGGATGGCATTTCAAACCATTGGATTCTCAAAAACCCCAACAGTATTATGAAAATATACTGGTCCAAACTGGATCTGTTTTGTTCAAACATTACACAGATCCAAAAGATCCAAATTTTATTACCCATTCAACAGCCCAAATATTAAAAATTCTCCGACCAAGAGATTGGAGTGAAAACCCAAATGCTTTAAAGAAATTCCTAGCCAAATTTACCACCAAAATAGACCATTACCCATATTTTACATATTGGGATTACCAAATGGCATGGTACAATGCCTTTTTAATGAACAACCAACACAAGAGACATTCATGGCTCATATATTTCAAATATGGCATCCAATTCAAATTCCCAAACTGGTTCCAAGAGTGGTGGAATTGGTATGGACCATCATCCTTTGAGATACTACCAGAAAAAATTCAAAACTTATGGCCCAAATTCTTTGACAAATTTCATCCTGAACCAGATCAAAAACACATTTACAGGACAATCCATTTTTTCTCAAAACTATGCATTTCCTGGATTGTCTCATGGAATTATTCTTATGAGCAAGACCAACACACTGGAATTCCATTATTAGTTCGCAATTACAGGACTAAATGGTGGGACAAATTTAATGATGAGAAATATGATTCAAAATATTTGGATAATTTTTTCAACAAGAATCCAAGATTATGTAAGTTTGCAGCCCCGGATCAAACCACAGCAAAATTTCTTCAAGCAAAGTCAACAGCCAGTGCAATGTTAGCTCAAGCCAAGACCAAAAAAGAATACAAAAAACTCATGGCTGAAATGCTCAGCTCATTGGACTCCGAATCTGAAGATGAATCTCCGGCATCCTCAATCAAAACGGTAGATCTTGCAGATGATACCACTTCGGTAACCATCACCAGGTCTAAAAAGAAATAATACATGAACAGGAGAGATTCCCTGCAAGAAATGATGTGAACAGGAAAGATTCCCTGCAACAAAATAATCCGTGAACAGGAGAGATTCCCTGCAAGAAATGATGTGAACAGGAAAGATTCCCTGCAACAAAATAATGTGTGAACAGGAGAGATTCCCTGCAACAAAATAATGCGTGAACAGGAGAGATTCCCTGCAAGAAATGATGTGAACAGGAAAGATTCCCTGCAACAGAATAATGCGTGAACAGGAAATATTCCCTGCAAGAAAAGACAAGTGAATAGTTATGTAATTTGTATTTTGTAACCAGAGAATATATTCTCTGAAAATTTATTTTCAAAAGTTTCAAATATAATGATTAAACGATTTAGATGATGTAAGGAGAGAATAGCCCTCTATAAAAGGCTATCAGTTTGTGAATGGAAGGCAGAACTCGATTTTACCCATTTGAGTTGTTTCTCCCAAAAGTTTCTCAAAGTTTTTCAAAACTTTCGCATTAACAAAGTTTCATTTTAAGTTTCCAAAATTTCAAATTAAATAATATTTTCTCAAATTGCATTTACAAAATTAAGTTTTCAAATTAAGTTTTCAAACTTAAACTATTTTCTTAAAAATATATCATTACCAATCTGGTCCTCAGATCCTCGGGACTGCCTGGTATCAGAGCCAAGGAGGAGCAGGTATTCTTAAGTTTAAGAAAATATTCAATTTGTTTTCGTTATTTCTGAGTTCTGGTTTAACTATCTTTATTATCGTATTATTATTTTGCTGAGAATTGATACAGTGTCCAGTTAGCCATGGGTTAGGCGTGTCAAGGACTAAGTATCCCCGTAGGCAACTTAATTAATTCAGAGATTCAGATAGTAGAACCCCCTGTAGGAAATACGAAAACAAAGAATGTTTCCTTTCCTTAGAAGAACCAATTCTTCTGCTAGCTTTGTTTCTAATCAATCCCAAGAATCTGACCAAACCTCAAACAATACTGTTAATGAACAAGAAGAACATTATGAAAATATTCCCCAAAGATTTGATAATTGGACTCTTCCAAGAGTTCCAACAAACCAAGTTTACAAAAAAACAACTTTTGAAAATTTAAATGCTTTTTGCAGTTATGTTATAAAAACAAAAGAAAGGAGTTTACCTATTCAAAAAGAATATGAAACAATCCAATTATTAGATAAAGTCGTCA
Source organism: Gossypium hirsutum (assembly GCF_007990345.1). Taxonomy (NCBI): domain Eukaryota; kingdom Viridiplantae; phylum Streptophyta; class Magnoliopsida; order Malvales; family Malvaceae; genus Gossypium; species Gossypium hirsutum. Next base: position 38,533,620 of record NC_053447.1, read on the forward strand.
TTAATAAACTCAAAGAACAAAGATACAAATACATCCATTTTGGATTAGTCCAGGTTGGAGTCAAACCTCTTAGTGTTGAAGCCACTAAAAATACCTCAATATTAGTAGTCTTAAGAGACCAAAGACACATCATGTTTAATGACTCATTATTAGGAACTATAGAAACAAGCCTATGTACTGGCCCAATACATTTTAATTGTTATCCAAATTTTATGGTTTCTTTGACTGATAAAAACATTTACAATCTTTAACACTTCAAATACATACCCATAACTACAAAATGCTTCCAGGTACAGAAGTGTTAACTTTGGTTTATAGACTCCATTTTAAAGCCATGTATTCTGTAGTTAATACCAAGGCTTTACTCCAAAGCCCAAAAGGAGAAACCCTCTTAATAGAGACAGACACCACAAGATCTCATACTACAATCCCCAGAACAATACAATGGCATGAGATAAACCTTCCTGATAAGTGGAAACTTGAAGGTGCTACAGACCCTGTGGCACCAACCCCCATAAGAAACACTTCATTAAGTGAAATTTCTCAGCACCAAGATGGCACAGTTGAATTAAAATTCAATAGGCCACAAAGAATGCCTCCAAGACACTCTTTCGAAATAGGAAGTATCAGCACAGCTTTTAGGAGGTTAAATATAGAAGAAGAGTCAAATCCAAAAACACAAACAGTAGATTTTAGGACAGCCAGAGCCTCTGTCTCTTCTATCCCAACAACATTTAGGACCAATTTACAAGGAATAGATAATTCCTCAAATATAGCTCAACCTATTTATGCCAGACAAGAAGAGAGTCCCCAAAATTCACCTAACATGTCACCAACTTATTCATCAATGACTAATAATGCAAGACAAAGAGAAAATTCAGAAATATTTGTTTTAGAAAAATTGTTTGAAATAAATAAAGAATGGTGTAGAAAGCACTTCTATTCCAACAAAAATAAGCAAAAAAGAGAAGATTACTTTAAAAATTATAATGATAAAAAAGAAAATATTCTTCAAGAATATTATAGATTTATGAATACTCATAAAGTCCATATAAAATTCTTTGAATGGTTTGAAGAATATTATTTAGGATCTGTTAATACAATAAGATATAATACTAGATGGCAAACTAATAAAGGAGAAGTTGAATCTCGACATCCCCCTTTAATGGAGGTTCAATATCTTCATAAGAATACTGGAATAAAAGCAAACCCTTTAAGAATGAGAGCTCCCGATGCAGGAGAACAAATCTCATCAAAGGATATCAAAATGATAGTAGAACAAAACAATTATACAAATATTAATCTTCATACAATAGGAAAACAATTAGATTATATTGAAAATTTGGTAGAAAGTCAACCAATCAAGAGAGAACCAGTAAAAGAGATAATCGAAAAAAGTTCCAAAGAACCAATATTCACACCTTATGAGATTCCAAAAGCTTTCCAAAAATCCCAAAATGATTTCCTAACAGAAATCCAAAATAGACTTAATGCTTTAGAAAACCATAAGTCTGAATTAATCGCCCCTGATACCCCAATACAAACCCAATATTCAGTAAATACATTACACCAATCCTCCCAATCTAACTCGGATCAGTCAGATGAACAACAAATTAACAAGATGGCTTGGAAAGAACCAAAAAGATTATATTATCCAAAAATAACTGCACCTGATCTTAACATAGAAGAAAAACCTGTTTTCCAAAATAAATACAATGCTAATACAATCTATGAATGGAATATAGATGGAATGTCCGAATATAATATTCTTAGTTTATTACAACAAATGACAATGGTTTCAAATGTTTATAAAACCCAAAATCAAAATGGATTAATCAATGACCATGCTATAGCTAATCTTTTAGTTGCTGGATTTACTGGTCAATTAAAAGGATGGTGGGATCATGCACTGACTAAAACCCAACAGGAAGAAATTTTAAAAGCAATAAAAAAAGATGACCAAGATAGAATTATTTTAGACGAACAAGGAAGAGAAATCCAAGATGCAGTAGCAACTTTAATTTTCTCAATCTCTAAACACTTCATTGGAGATCCTTCTCATCTTAAAGATAGAAATTCAGAATTATTATCAAATTTAAAATGTAAAAAATTAACCGATTTTAAATGGTATAAAGATGTCTTTATGACTAGAGTCATGCAAAGATCTGATAACCAGCAACCATTTTGGAAAGAAAAATTTCTAGCAGGACTTCCCACATTATTAGGAGAAAAAGTTAGGAATCAAATAAGAGAGAATTACAAAGGTATTATTCCATATGAAAAGCTTACATATGGTGAACTAATTAGTTTCACCCAAAAAGAAGGATTAAAAATTTGCCAAGATTTAAAATTACAAAAACAACTCAAGAAAGAAAGATATCAATGTAGAAAGGAATTAGGATCATTCTGCCACCAATTTGACATCAGGAATGAGCCTTCTTCTTCAAAAACATGTTGCCCTGAAAAGCCAAAAAATAGGAAAAAGAATATTTCAGAATATTATAAAAAACCTAAATATAAAAAATACAGAAAAGGGAAGAAACAACAAAAAACAGAAAACAAAATTGACAAAACAATAAAATGTTATAGATGTGGAAAACCAGGACATATCTCAAAATATTGTAAAATCAAAAGAAAAATCAATAACTTAAATTTAGAAGAAGAGATAGAACAAAAATTAAATGAAATCCTATTAGAAACAACTTCTTCTGAAAATGATACATCTAATGAAACAGATGAATTACAAATAGACGAATTACATACAACATCCCAGTCTTCTGGAGATGAGAATGAACCTTCAATTAATATGCTAACTAAAGATCAAGAATTTATGATAGAAGTTATTGATAAAATTCAAGACCTAGAGCTTAAAAGAGAATACCTTTTGAAATTAAAATCCTCGTTAAAAGATAAACCAGAAAAAGAAAAAGAAATCATTTCTAGTCAATCACAAATGTATAATATACAAGATATAATATTTAATAAATATGAAAAAATAAAACCAAGACAAATTACAAACTCTGAATTATAGTTGGAAATAAAATAGATTAAATCAGAACTTTCTCAGCTTAAAATAGAACAACAAGAAATGAAGGAACAAATTAGATCCTTAAAAGACGAAACCTCAGAAAAAAGTTCATCAGAAACTGAACCTGAACCTGAAGAAAATACACAAGAATATATGATGGTTCTAACTTAAGTATCTATTCAAAGATATTTAATAAAAATAAATATTGTCATAAATAATGAATTTCAATTAGAAACAATAGCCCTTTTTGATACAGGAGCAGACCAAAACTGCATTAGAGAAGGAATAATTCCAACAAAATATTATAATAAAACATCAGAATCTCTTAAGGCTGCAAATGGTAAAAAAATAAAAATTACTTACAAAATTCCCAATGCAGAAATATCCAACAAAGGTATAAAATATCAAACATGTTTTTTAATGGTAAAAGATATTACCCAAGATGTCATATTAGGAACCCCATTCATATCCTTACTCAAACCTTATAAAGTAACAAATAATTCTATCTCCACTAAAGTTTTAAACACTAAGGTAGAATTTCCTTTTGTAGAAAAACCGAAAATAAGAAACCTCAACCTATTAAAATCTTTATCCATTCATAATGGACAAATTAATAATTTAATTAATTACAAACAGAAGCAAATCTCTTTCCTAAAAGAAGAAATATGTTTTAAAAAATTAAATGAACAATTAAGAAAAAGAGAAATACAAAAAAGAATAGATCAAATCAAAAAGGAAATAGAATCAACAATTTGCTCTGACATTCCTAATGCCTTTTGGAATAGAAAGAAACATGAAGTAACATTACCATACGAAAACGATTTTGATGAAAGACAAATACCCACAAAAGCAAGACCAATACAAATGAACAAAGAAATGGAAGAATTTTGTAGAAAAGAAATACAAGACCTTCTTAATAAAAAATTAATTAGAAAGAGCAGTTCCCCTTGGAGTTGTTCAGCATTTTATGTAATAAAAAATGCAGAACTTGAAAGAGGAATGCCAAGATTAGTAATTAATTACAAACCTCTCAATCAAGCCTTAAAATGGATTAGATACTCAATACCAAATAAGAAAGATTTGCTACAAAAACTTTGTAATGCAAATATTTTCTCAAAATTTGATATGAAATCCGGATTTTGGCAAATCCAAATAAAAGAAGAAGAAAGATATAAAACAGCATTTACTGTACCATTTGGACAATATGAATGGAATGTAATGCCTTTTGGGTTAAAAAATGCTCCATCTGAGTTCCAAAGAATAATGAATGATATTTTTTACAATATTCTCAATTCACAATAGTATACATCGATGATGTATTAGTATTTTCAGAAAATTTAGAAAAATACTTTAAACATATATCAATCTTTATAAAAGTCATAAGAAATAATGGTTTAGTAGTTTCTAAATCCAAAATAAGTTTATTCCAAACCAAAGTAAGGTTTTTAGGTCATTACATTACCTAAGGAACCATTACCCCAATAGAACGATCTATAGAATTTGCAAGCAAATTCCCAGACCAAATTCTTGATAAAGTCCAATTACAAAGGTTCTTAGGAAGCGTCAATTATGTTATAGACTTTTATCCAGGTCTTAGCAAATTATGTAAACCATTATATGATAGACTCAAAAAGAATCCACAACCTTGGACAAAAAACCATACCAATATTATCACCCAAATCAAAAACAAATCACTAAGCTTCCTTGTTTATATTTAGCTGATCCAAATGCCCCCAAGATAGTTGAAACAGATGCTTCTGAAATAGGGTATGGTGGGATCCTAAAACAAGTTAAAGGAGGAAAAGAGCAAGTAGTCCAGTTTACTTCCAGACACTGGAATCCTACTCAGCAAAATTATAGTATTATTAAAAAAGAAATTTTATCAATTGTTTTATGCATTACAAAATTCCAAAGTGATTTATTAAATAAAAAATTCATTTTGCGAATCGATTGCAAATCAGCAAAAGAAGTTTTACAAAAAGATGTTCAAAACATTGCCTCAAAATAGATTTTTGCAAGATGGCAGGCAATTTTGAGCATATTTGATTTTGATATTGAATACATCAAAGGAGAAACTAATTCTTTGCCTGATTTTCTCACCAGAAAGTTTCTCCAAAAATGCCCCCCAAACTCCGAGACAAAGGAAAAGGGAAAATAGAAGAATCATCCAAAACCCAAATCACATCAAAACCAATTAAAACATGGTATGAAATTTGCCAAGAAGAAGATGAGAAATCATCATCATCGTCAAAATCCTCCAAAAATACAATAATTCAAGATGCACAAGATCCAAATGAGATTGGTTCTCAAATCAAAAAATGGATTGAGTCCCTATCTCAATCTCCAGAAGTAGCATTGGCCTTTTCGCAAATGAAAGAGGAAACTCCTCTCAAACAAATTGCTGCTGAAGCAGCAAAGGTTTCAAAAAATAAAGAGATTGTTTTACACAAACCAAAATCTCTTAAAAATGTTTTAAAAGAGACTTCTCTCCAAGAGGTTTTTCCAAAAGAGATAGCGGTATCTTCACAAACTGTTACACAAAAATCTTCACAATATTTTCCAAACAAATATTTTGAAAAAATTCTTGTTATGGAGGAAGAATTTTCAGAAAAACCTCCACATATACTGGCAAAAGAACTTTTCAATGGATGGCATTTCAAACCATTGGATTCTCAAAAACCCCAACAGTATTATGAAATATACTGGTCCAAACTGGATCTGTTTTGTTCAAACATTACACAGATCCAAAAGATCCAAATTTTATTACCCATTCAACAGCCCAAATATTAAAAATTCTCCGACCAAGAGATTGGAGTGAAAACCCAAATGCTTCAAAGAAATTCCCAGCCAAATTTACCACCAAAATAGACCATTACCCATATTTTACATATTGGGATTACCAAATGGCATGGTACAATGCCTTTTTAATGAACAGCCAACACATGAGACATTCGTGGCTCATATATTTCAAATATGGCATCCAATTCAAATTCCCAAACTGGTTCCAAGAGTGGTGGAATTGGTATGGACCATCATCCTTTGAGATACTACCAGAAAAAATTCAAAACTTATGGCCCAAATTCTTTGACAAATTTCATCCTGAACCAGATCAAAAACACATTTACAGGACAATCCATTTTTTCTCAAAACTATGCATTTCCTGGATTGTCTCATGGAATTATTCTTATGAGCAAGACCAACACGCTGGAATTCCATTATTAGTTCACAATTACAGGACTAAATGGTGGGACAAATTTAATGATGAGAAATATGATTCAAAATATTTGGATAATTTTTCAACAAGAATCCAAGATTATGTAAGTCTGCAGCCCCGGATCAAACCACAGCAAAATTTCTTCAAGCAAAGTCAACAGCCAGTGCAATGTTAGCTCAAGCCAAGACCAAAAAAGAATACAAAAAACTCATGGCTGAAATGCTCAGCTCATTGGACTCCGAATCTGAAGATGAATCTCCGGCATCCTCAATCAAAACGGTAGATCTTGCAGATGATACCACTTCGGTAACCATCACCATGTCTAAAAAGAAATAATACATGAACAGGAGAGATTCCCTACAAGAAATGATGTGAACAGGAAAGATTCCCTGCAACAAAATAATCCGTGAACAGGAGAGATTCCCTGCAAGAAATGATGTGAACAGGAAAGATTCCCTGTAACAAAATAATGTGTGAACAGGAGAGATTCCCTGCAACAAAATAATGCGTGAACAGGAGAGATTCCCTGCAAGAAATGATGTGAACAGGAAAGATTCCCTGCAACAGAATAATGCGTGAACAGGAAATATTCCCTGCAAGAAAAGACAAGTGAATAGTTATGTAATTTGTATTTTGTAACCAGAGAATATATTCTCTGAAAATTTATTTTCAAAAGTTTCAAATGTAATGATTAAACGATTTAGATGATGTAAGGAGAGAATAGCCCTCTATAAAAGGCTATCAGTTTGTGAATGGAAGGCAGAACTCGATTTTACCCATTTGAGTTGTTTCTCCCAAAAGTTTCTCAAAGTTTTTCAAAACTTTCTCATTAACAAAGTTTCATTTTAAGTTTCCAAAATTTCAAATTAAATAATATTTTCTCCAATTGCATTTACAAAATTAAGTTTTCAAATTAAGTTTTCAAACTTAAACTATTTTCTTAAAAATAGGAAGTCCCGAGGATCTGAGGACCGGATTGGTAATGATATATTTTTAAGAAAATAGTTTAAGTTTGAAAACTTAATTTGAAAACTTAATTTTGTAAATGCAATTTGAGAAAATATAATTTAATTTGAAATTTTGGAAACTTAAAATGAAACTTTGTTAATGCGAAAGTTTTGAAAAACTTTGAGAAACTTTTGGGAGAAACAACTCAAATGGGTAAAATCAAGTTCTGCCTTCCATTCACAAACTGATAGCCTTTTATAGATGGCTATTCTCTCCTTACATCATCTAAATCATTTAATCATTACATTTGAAACTTTTGAAAATAAATTTTCAGAGAATATATTCTCTGGTTACAAAATACAAATTACTATGTGGGCCCAAATTCTGAAAATTTTCGCTAGGGCAGTATTTGGCGTATGAATCAAATGTAGCCCTATCATAGGGTTCGTATGGTATAAATTTGACTATGAATCATGTTTTTTGATGCTTTGTTACTATTAAATATGACTTATGAATTCATGGGTAATATGTTTTATGTGATAGCATGATATGTTATATGCTAATATCATCTGGATCAGATGTGTAAAGTATGTATGTCATACATGTATCTATATTTGTTTAGTTTTGCATGGGCATTGGGGTGGGTTTATAATTATGGAGGAAGTGTGGGCAATTTAATTTATTTTCCGTATTTGGTGGCTCAGCCATGTATATCTTTTTCTGGCAGATTACCACATCTTGCTCTTGCTGCTAGACTGCAAATATTCTGAAAAGTGACATATGATCACTTTGGGGTGTGTGGGGCTAGAAGGGTATTTAATACCCTAATTGGTATGTAGGGATAGTCAGAGATGGTGTGTAGTGGATGGGGGTAGGATTTGAGTCTGTATCTGATATGCATCTGTTTCTGTATCTGATTATGAGATATGTCTGATTGGGTGGGGATGCCACCGATCTATCTCGGTCTTCTAAGTCGTCATCCGAGGAAAAGAGGTCATAATTGCGAATGATTGGTGGAAACATTGGGAATTCTGGTAGTGGAGATGGGCTCAGTTGGCCTCATGCAGCTACAATAGAACTATTCCAAGCTCTGGTATATTCATAAAGCAAATTCTAGGATTTCTCCATATCTTCTACTGTAGCTACAATCCTGATCTGCCTGTTGTTGATGGATTTTGCCATGTTTTCGACATCTTTTAATTTGCGGCATAATGGCATCTCTGCATTTAGGTTTGTTCCTTTGCTGTCGGCTTTGGCTTTGCCCTTTCTTACCTTACTATTTTTTGCCTCCTTCAGTATCGACATGTCCTTGCCACGAGTCATTCTTTCTACAGAGGCTTCATTGATTGGGCCCTTATTTCTATGATTTCCTCACTAGCACGGGGCACAATTCCTCTTTGCTGGTGTAATATCACAAGTGATGGGAAAACCAAGATCCCAGTCTACCTTGAGGCGCAATCAACTATTTCTTGGTGAAGTATTGCACCTACATCAATTTGTCTACCCTTGATAATAGAATGTATCGGACACATTCTATCTAGGGTGACTGTGGTGTTGTGAGTGGAGGGTTTGAGCCTGCAGTTGACAAAATGAAACCAAATTTTTCCTTGCAGTGTCAGGAAGTGACGGTGCATCGTGTAATTATTTTGATTGGAACCCGTCCACACTACTCCCTCGACACACAAGTCTCTCACAAACAAGTCTCATTTTTCATCAGTGATGTCATCAATAAACTCGGAGTGTTCATCGACATTGACCTTGGTGTTGTATAGCTTGTTGAATTTTTTAGCATCCGATGGTATTAAACCTTCTCGAATGAAAATTAACTCTGACTCATGATCGTAGAGATTAGCATAGAACTCACGTACCAATGAGGGAGAGTAGCTACCGGGATGGGTGCAAAAAGTTTCCCACTTTAACTTCGAGATGGTTTTGGGGACTTGTTTACCCAAGTCTTATTATGGTGAAAGGGCAATACCTTGTTCGGGATGGAAGTTCTGCTTCAACATGTTGTCATGAAATCATTCATTTGCTGCTTTATTCGAGAAGATTATTGGCTCCTTTGTCTGTACTGACCTGGGGAATTCAATTCACAAACTGTGGTAGCAGATGATACATATTCTCAGTAGATTTGGTACCTTTCTTAACCGAGACTCTTGTTTTGGCCATATTTTGTTGAGGGAGAATGATTTAAAGTTAAAAAGATATGGTCTTGAGAAGAGAAAAAAAATAAAAATAGTTGCTTGAATGCATTATAGTCGGTACAGTGGGAGAGGATTTATAGTGAGTGAAAGAGGAAGATGGAGAGGCTTGTTGTTTTGTAAAGAGATATTAGGCTGGTAGGAAGAGTTGTGTCTAATAGAAATTGTGCCCGGTCAGAAGGATCTAACGGCTGAGTGTGGTGGAATCTAAATTTCTTTGAATTCTGATGGGATATAAATGGTAGTACAAAATTATGGAATGCGCTGACAGCAGAAGTTTAATGCATCGACAAAGGTACTTAATTTATTCTGAAAAATGAAGGAAAAAAACTGTAACAAAAAATAAATAAAAAAAATAATATCACGGAGTATTAATTAAAAATGAACATTTTTTGATCAATTTAATGGTCTGTGCCTGCTTTTGATCATTGTTGCCAAAATAGTGTTTCAGCGTCTGTCCATTTACTTTAAACTGGTGTTCATCACATAAATCTCGAATTGTGATTTCACCATGAGGAAATACGGCTACAACTTCAAAAGGTCTAGACCAATGTAAACACAATTTACCTTGGTGCAATTTGAGTCGAGAATAGAATAATAAAACCTGCTGACCCGCGATAAATTGTCGCTGTAAAATAATCTTGTCATGCCATCATTTGGTCTTTTCCTTATAAATTGTAGCATTTTCATAAGAATTTCTCCTAATCTCCTCTAGTTCAGTGATATCCAATAATATTTTCTTTCCAGTTGTTTCATAGTCCATCTTCACTTGCTTAATTGCCAACATTGCTTTGTGTTCCAGTTCGACTAGCATGTGACATGGTTTCCCAAAAATTAATTGATACGACGATATCCCTAATGGAGTTTTGTATGCTATTTGCAATGCCCATAAAGCATCATCCAATCAGAAAGTCCAATCTTTCCTTGAAGGTTTTACAACCTCCTAAAAAATGTTCTTAATTTTTTGATTTGATAGTTCGGCTTGTCCATTGGTTTGCAGATGATAAGTAGTAGTCATTCTATGATTAACTCCATAACTCTTCAGTGCAGTCGCCACGCGGTTGCAATGAAAGTGTGTACCCTGATCATTAATCAATGCCTTTGGTGTGCCAAAGCGGGTAGCACTGTCTTTGTATCATCCTTTGGGACTGCAACAGCTTCAACCCACTTTAAGACGTAGTCAACAACTATTAATATATAAAGATTACCAAATAAGCTCAGAAATAATCCCATAAAATCCATACCCCAAACATTGAATAATTCAAACTCCATAATTGGCTGCTGCAATATTTTATTGTATCGGGATATAGAACCGGTGCGTTGACACCTATCGCATTAATTCACAAAATTATGGGTGTCCGTGAATAATGTCAGCCAGTAGAATCCTAATTGGATAACTTTAGCCGTGATTTTCATGGCACTGAAATGACCTCCAGAAGGAGCATCATGACAATGCTTCAGGATTGAAAACATCTCCTCTTCCGGAACACAACGTCGAATGATGTTGCCATTGCATACCTTGAACAAATACGGCTCGTTCCAATGATACTTCACTACATCACGAAGAAATATTTCTTTTTTTATGGCCTATGACACCCAATGGGAGTTTTCCACATACTAGATAATTAAAAAAATCCGCATACCAAGGAGTTGCATCTAACACGAATAAGTTCTCATCTAGGAATGCGTCGACAATTTGAAGTATGTTTCCTTCTTCGTTGCCAACTTCCAATCTAGACAGATGGTTTCCATCTTGATTCTTTGAACCCTTATGTCTTTTATCTCAATGTCAAATTTTTGCAACAGTAATATCCAGTCTATCAATCTTGGTTTGGCATCCTTTTTTGCAAAGATATATCTCAACACCGAATGATCAGTGAATACAGTAACCTTTGTGCCGACAAGTTATGAACGAAACTTGTCAAAAGCAAAGACTACAACCAACAATTCTTTCTCTGTGGTAATATGATTGAGTTGAGTTTCTGTAAGATTTTTGCTAGCATAATAAATGGCGTAAAAAAATTCACCTTTCTTTGTCCTAGAACTGCACCCACAACAAAGTCACTTGCATCGCACATAACTTCAAAAGGTTGGGACCAATCGGGTGCAATGACAATGGGTGCATTCACTAGATTCTTTTTTAACTGAATAAATGCATCCAGACATGCATCGTCAAAGAAGAATTTTCAATTCTGTTCCAGCAATAAGCATAAGGGCTTTGCAATTTTCGAAAAATCTCTAATAAACCATTGGTAAAACCCCGCATGTCCAAGAAAATTGTGGATACCTTTCACGTTTGTTGGTGGAGGTTATTTTTCAATGATTTCCACCTTAGCTTTGTCTACTTGAATGCCTTGACAAGAGATGCGATGGTCTAACACATTGCCTTCAGTTGCCATGAAATGACATTTTTTCCAATTCAGGACAAGATGTGTGTCCTCACATCGCTTTAGTACTTTATCCAAATTGTCAGTGCAATGATCAAAATTATTCCCATAGACTGAGAAATCATCCATAAAAACCTCTAAAGAGTCTTCAATCATATCTAAGAATATTTCTATCACGCACCTTTGAAATTTGGCTAGTGCATTGAAAACACAGAAAGACATACGGTGAAAAGCGAAAGTACCAAAGGGGCAGGTGAAAGTTGTTTTCTCCTGTGCAATAGCAATTTGATTGTACCCAAAATAGCCATCTAAAAAGCAATAATAGGACTTTCCAGCAAGCCAATCTAGCATTTGGTGGATTAAAAGAACTGGGAAGTGATCCTTCTTTGTGGCCGTATTCAATTTGCGATAATCCATACAAACTTGCCATCCCATGGGAATGCATGTAGGAATTAATTCATCCTTACTGTTGTGAACCACAGTGATGCCACTCTTTTTATGCACGAATTGCACTGGACTTACCCAATTGCTCGTTTATGTTGCTTGAGAATATGGACTAATTTCTCTTCTTGAATTACATCCAGTGGGCGGAGACAATAATTGGGAGAGTATTGTGGCCACCTAGAAAGACATATTTAAGATGAGGAGGCAGTGGTTACAATTCTAGAGTAGGAACTTCTTCAATAGATGGCTTAAAAATTGGGGTTGTTCTATTGGCTAGGTCTAAGGATTCAATCTGCCATCCATGCTTGAGTTCAAGATTATGAGCTTCAAGCATGTTGTCACAATATTCTAAGGATTCGACATCAAATGTCACTACAAATTCTTCAGAAAGTACTGTACTTCGGTCATTGAACTCTTCCTCAATTAGATCATCTAGCACATCTACAATATGACATTCTTCTTTTTCCTTGCATTGAATAGATTCAAAAACACTAAAGGTGACTTGCTCATCATTAAGTCATATGGTTACATTCATAAACATCAATAAGAGTCCAACCGGTGACTAAAAATGGTCGTTCCAAGATTATAAGAACCTCCTTGTCTGCCTCGTAGTTAAGTATGATAAAATCAGTCGAAAAAATGAATTTATCCTCACGAACTAAGACGTCTTTTATTTGCCCTTCAGGTTGAGCCAAGAATCGATCAACCAATTGTTATATCACTACGGTAGACTTCATCCACCAATTCCCAACTTTCTGAAAGTAGATAGCGGCATTAGGTTAATGCTAGCTCCCAAGTCGCATAAAGCCTTACCCAAATAATGATTGCCAATTGAACATGGAATGGTAAAGCTTCTAGGATCTTTCAATTTAGGGGGCAACTTGTTTGTCAAAACAACACTATAGCCTTCTGTGAGTAAAATAGTTTTAATATCATTGAGCTTATTCTTCTTGGACAAGAGGTCTTTCATAAATTTCCCATAACTCAGAATTTGTATTAGAGCATCTACTAAAGGAATGTTGATCTGTAGTTGCTTCAGTGTGTCCAGGAACTGCTGATACTGTTTGTCATGCTTATTTTTCCTGAATCTTTGTGGGAAGGGTAAAGGAAGAGATATATCTGCTTGCACCGACATCTTTGATTGCGTCGACAGTTTCAAAGGTCAGACATTAGGCATATATGAGTGACAATTTGTGGAACTTCTTTATCTGATGCATTGACAAACTCTTTAGATTCAACCTTCTCACTAGTTATCACTCCATCCGTATCTTGAGGTGCTACAGTAGAGTCTAAATACGGTTCGACGGTTTGTTTACCACTCTTAAGAGTGATAGCCTTACAATGTTATTTTCCCCTCGGACTAGGATTTTCCGTGTCACTAGGTAATGAGCCTGGTGGTCGAGTATTCAGATTTGAAGCAAGTTTTCTTAATTGTGCCTCCAAAGCTCAAATGGAAGATGAATCCCCTTGTATGGTAGCTTTCGTGTGAGTAATAGGCTCCCGCATTAATGTCTCAAGAGTTGCTAACAGGTCAGAAGTAGAAGCTTGTGTGTACAGTTGCTGTCGATGTCCTTGAACATGTTGATTTGGTACTGAAGAGTGTTGTGGTTGCATCAGAATTTGGTGTGGATGTGTCTTGCCTTGTTATGGATGCCTTTGAGTGTGCTGATTGTAGTTTTGCAATTGTTGATTGTACTTCCCTTGCCTGGGATTATAATTACCCTAATTAGATGTATTCCCACTTTTGAATGTCGCAGCATTTTGTCTAGCATTCTGAGTTCCCAAAACGGTTGGTTACGTGTAGAGTTGTTGTAAGAATTACCATAAGAATTGTTGTGGATGTTACTAATATAATAGGCATTCTTTGCATGTTGTGGACAATCTTCATAGCTATGGTTGTCACTACAAATCTCACAGCAAAATGTAGGAACATCAACTTTCTCAGCGACTTGTATAGGTGCTACTCCGCTAGTTCCTTGCATATTTTTAATCATGTTTGTGAGAGAAGAAACTTGAGCACTTAGTGCAGTTATTGCACCCAATTCAATAACTCATGGAGTAGTTTTTACTAGTGCAGCTCTAGAGATAGGATATTGATAATCATTCTGGTAAATTCTCTCAAGAATTCTCATAGCATCATTATAGTTACAACCTAGCAGAGGTCTATTGGCTGATGCGTTGACAAGATTCATTGTATGTGAATTCATTCTATTATAAAAAATCTCAGTTTGTGTTTCTGGTTGAATGTCGTGCATGGGGAAACGTCGACGTAAAGATTTATAACATTCCCATGGGGAACGTAGTGCATCTTCAAGGCATCATCAGGAATGCCTTGTCGACTAAAGGAAGCACAGATCAATAAAAATGATTTAAGCTGTTCTCTCGCATCTTCATGTGGCAGTCTAACATATTATCCATTAGAATTCAACATTTGAAACATTACTGGCTTAAGTTCAAAATTCCCAACTTGGATTGCTGGCCTAACAACTCCTGGTTGTAAATCATCCAAAACAGGTACTATAAAATCCCGTACAGTCCTATTTTGTATGCGAGCATCTTGCGGCAACAATGGGTTATTAACATTTTGCTGTTGCATCGAGGGTATGGTTGTATTGTTCCCTAGTAGAGCCATATTTGTTTGTTCTCGAAGTCTATTCTGAACAGTCCTTTCAATTTCTAAATCAAAATTTGCAAGAAAATTCGAATTTCTTCAGGACATAAAATACCTAAATTGAAGTTAAAGAAATTGCAACAAAGAAAAAAAATAGTTAGTGAATACGAAATGTTATATAAGGAAAATAAAGTGCAAAAACACACAAAAAACAAAAATAAACATCAAACAAATGCCATCACCAGCAATGGCGCCAAAAACTTGATCGGCTGTTTAACATCACAACAATAATGTGCAAGCATACACAGTCGATGCACGTGTAGTAGACAGATGTGAGTCTATTGGATTTCGATTCCATAGGGATGATAGGCTTTTGTCTATTAATGTTAGTGCAATAACTAGATAGAAACGTGGTAAATTGTAAGAATAGTTGTCGATGCAATAACTTGAAAACAATAAAATAAAATATGACAGTAATAAAGTGGGATCCCCAACATGAATCTTCAGCAGAATACTAAGTGCTCACAAGGTATAAAGAGATAGGTGATTGTCGAAGCAATAAAGTTCAATATATATCTTACACAGTGTCACTCATCTATTTAATTCGAGACTTAAACCTACATACTAACCCCCCACCTTCTGTTGAAATGCTTGTTGGCTCGATCTGTCACTGCACTTTCCAGTGCCAGTGACTATAATAACGCTTCCATGTAGCCAAAACATTCAAACCCCAAGATTAAACAATAAAAGCAAGATTGAATAAGACAACATTTCACCAAGAATTCATGTGTACTTCCATACAAAAAGAAAACAGAGAATAATCACTAGTATTGAGAAAGAAATAAGAATGAATCAAGTGGAGAATACTATTCCTAGACAACTCCACTGAATCTCTCTATTCCCTCTTGTCTCGCACTTAAGTCTCCTTGTTAGAAGCTAGTCTGCATTTGGTTTTCACTTTGGCTCACCCGTGAGAGGCTTAAGCTTCCATGGCTGCTAGCTTCAAGGTACGATGATGAAGACGATGATCTGAAAAAAAAAACTCTCTTTTTCTTCTCACGTCCACCTTTTATGTCCTCATCCAATAGGTTGGTTATACCAGACTGGACAGCTCACCCAATTTTAGTTCTTATCCAAAAAGCTGTCAAGTGCGGCGACAATTCGGGATGCAATTTGAAATTTCACTCATGCAGCGACATTAATGCAATAAGATTGCAAAATTAAGGATAAAATAGGCTAGGATTCACTGAGTTATAAAATGCAATTTACTAAACTAAAAATGCTAAAATGTATGCTAAGGATAACTAAATGGGAACAATTTAACCAATAAGTAAGGGGAAAAACCTATGGTCTTTCTAGTGCTATCATTTGGTTTGGATGATTTCTTGGTTGGATGTTTGTAACGCTATTGCCTCTCTTATTCACCACTATCAATTGGGACTAGTTTTCCAGCAGTTGTCTTGTAACGCTTCCTTTTATGCTGACTAATAGGCACACCGTCTTCTGAATCAAAGTTTGATTTTGTGAGTTCATCAATCAGTTGATGAATTGCACGTTCTTGTGCAGTTATTGGTTCTTTCGATCTTGGTGTGGTGGTAGTGGTAGTGTTGGCAGGTGCAGGAGCTTGAGTCACATCATCATCTTCCTTCTCAGATTCAACATGAAAATGTTCAATTTTCTCTACTTCTTCTTTTTGTTTGGTGGTCTGCTTCTTCGGAGTAAGTTTTTCACCCTCATCATCGTCCTTCTCAGACTCCAGCAACAACTTCTTAGGAAGAGCAAGGAATGTGGGCATCGGATGAGTAAAATAGCTTTTTCCCTTCATCTAACATAGCCCCAAAATATTACCATTTCCTCTTGAGCCTTGCCAATATCAATGGCCATCAACTATTGTTGCTTTTCTAATTTCTAAAGTTGTTGCTGTAGGGCCTCTAAGATCTCAAGCACCTTTTGCTCAATTGCACTCTTAGAGGTTATTGGAGCAGCATCAGTGGGCCTGGGTGGAGAATATCAACATCCCTTTTTTCCTGATGTAATGGCTTTTCTCGAACCTGATCATTTCTGATTCTTTCCATCTATTGCAACTCTTTTCTCCTTCGCCTTTGGGTTCTCTCAATCTCAATTTTCATCAATGTTGTCAATCCCCGGCAACAGCGCCAAAAACTTGTTGCGTGTAAAATTGTATTGCAAATGTGCAAGTGTACACGTTGATTCAAGTAATATAATGATGAGTGAGTATTGTCTCCACAGGGAGCAGAAGTTTATTTGAATTGGTAAGTATTATTAAAGATTTAACAAATGGAGCTCTGCAAAATAAACAAAGTATAACTTGGTGAAGGGAATTAATAAATGAACTAATAAAATCAATTATAACTGAAAATGACCAAACAATATAAATTCGTGGCAATTCACAAGGAACAACTTGAGAGTATTTCTGCTATTGAATGATAAAGGTTGGAATTACTTGGGGAATATTTTCATAACATAATAATGCCATGGTAATGTTGTGACTAAGCTACTACCCAGAGATTTACTACTGCGGTCTACTTCTTTAGAGTGTTAAACTTTAATTATTATTCGGAGTTTGTGTATCTATACAAGACTCACGAATGATAACTCAACTATGTTTTACACCTGTACAGATTGCATCTTCTATGTCTAGAATGTTGTGAATATTCTTTCGAGTACTCGCATGTATCAAACGATTACTAGTCTGATGTATTTCATCCTTTCAGATTCAAATCCATCTAAGATCATAACATGCAGTCGACTATGTCTAGAGTTTGTATGCATCCATTCCAAATAAACAAGAATCAAATGAAACAGTAATCTTAATCAAAATCATATTATGGGCATTACAACTAATTAAATATTCACCCAAATAATTCCAACCCAAATATAATTAGCTCATGGGTTAGGCAATGAAATCCAAAATTAAATCATTCACCAACATTTCTCAAGATTTACAAATCACAGAATTCAAAACCAAGAAAACAGAACAAAGGCAAAATTATTGGAAGTTCTCGCTGCACTCCAACTTCTTATCAAGATTCTATACAGAACCTAAGGCAGATTTCTCTTCCCTTTCTTTACGCCTGTGATCTCCCCTTTTTAGCTGCTACCCTCTTCTTCCCTTCTGGATTACTCCATAGGATTTTGTTATAGAGAGAGTAACCACTCTCATTCTTTTATTTTCTCCTCACAATCCGTATACTTTCTTCTCTTCTCTCATTATTTTATAGAGTAGATTTGTCCCTTTAGCACACATATTTTACTCATCTTTTTTATGGTGATTTATCTGGTACACGTACAGCTGGCTGAGAGTGACATGGATTCAGTGCTGCGCCATCTTCCTAGAATTTTCGTGGCATTTCTATTGGCAATCTATTCCACCATTTTCCGTGGCAATGTTTCACCTCATTCGTTCACTTTTCCTCTTTCTCTTTTCCTTCTTGTTGCTTCTTTTATCCTACCTGCACCTACTACCAAAGACTACCAAACCTCTTTCCAGCAATTAAAAGTAACATAAATTTATAGTTAAAACATAATCCAAGCTTTAGTATATAATGCTCTAGTAATAAGTCTAAAATGCAAACATATTTTCTTAATTACAAGAAAATACTTTAGTGAAGATGCCTAAAATATAACTATTTTCAAGAGTTATCAATTATCCTCATTTATTATACTTTATATCAACAATTACTTTATTAGTATTTTAACCAAATAACAATTATATTTTACATTTTGTAATTTATCTATAAAAAGATAAATATTTATAATTAAAAAAATGTTATTTCTAAAATAAGGTATCCTTAATATTTTTTTTTCTAACAATAATAATCTATTATAATTTTCACAATTAAAAACAAACTAATACTTTTATTTTGAGTTGGTATACTAATTAAGAACTAAAGTCACTATATTGATTAAACTACTAATTGATTGTTTTAGTAAAACTCATATAATTATTTCATATTTAATAATATGTATATAACAATTATTTTTTCATTCCTATAAATTTCTTATATTTTAATTTTTTAATTCAGATCAAAATTTAAAATATTTTTTATATATAACATTGATTATATTCTATTTAGGGATGGTGTTAATTTTTATTTTATAATGTTTTGATATAATAAATTATCCCTAAATCAATTTTTATCAAATAATTTTTTAAGAAAATATTTTCAAGATATTCTCTAAAAACAAAAAGCTATAATAGAATAAAAAGATAGAAAGTAAAGAACAAAGAAAATATGAGAGCAAAAGAGAGAGTATATTTTATTGATCAATGGGAATATTTACAGAGTTTCTCCAAAGTCTATATTTACAGACATAATAAGTATAAATGAAGTAGAGATCTACTTCTAATGACTATTAGAATTTAAAATAAATCAAAACTTATCTTGATCTTGAT
Organism: Gossypium hirsutum; assembly: GCF_007990345.1. Classification (NCBI taxonomy): domain Eukaryota; kingdom Viridiplantae; phylum Streptophyta; class Magnoliopsida; order Malvales; family Malvaceae; genus Gossypium; species Gossypium hirsutum. The sequence goes on from NC_053447.1 coordinate 38,552,870, forward strand.
GGACATCCACTTAATAAGATATTCATAACACTCCCCCTTGAATATCCATTGCTAGATAATGTGCCTCGTTAAAACCTTATTAGGAAAAGCCCAATGGGATGAAAACCTAATGAAGGAAAAAGAGTACACAATCTATCTCGTTAAAAAGCTTTACCAGGAAAACCCAATGGGACAAAATCTTGGTTAAGGAAAAAGAAAACAATGCAATTTACTTCCCCTCATGAAAACATCACATAATATCTCATATTCTACGTATTCAATCTTGAATACTAGCTTTTGAGATGAGCATTTATATCACCATTCTTTTCAAAGTCATGAGTGAAGGAAAATTTGGGGGAAATATATTTTGAACTCTTCCAGAGTTTCAACAATAATCATAGCAAACTTTAATCATGATTCTTCTATAAATACACAAATAGGTATTTTGGATTATTTTATAATCCTCCTTTAACTATTATTCACTAAATCAAATTTACCACATATGTTCAAATTATTTCAATTCATATATATGAACAATTTCCCGAGAATTTCAATATGCTTTTAGCATTCTAAATCCTTCAAGAATTTTAATATAAACTTTACACTATATATTAATTCATAAAAAGGTTGTGACAACTATTAGACGCAAGTTAAATCTTTTATGAATTGTCAGCTTAATAATATATCTAAAGGTTATTGCATCCACCACAAAATAATATTATATCTTTTCATAATTAATGCTAGGACTTAGTGAAAACCTCATATTTTTATTTCGCTTTTTGCAAAACTACTTCATTTGTACCCTTATTAGCTTCATACCTTTTGATATTTGGAATGCTGGTCCAAAAACTCTACGAATTTGAGTTGTATCTTTCTATTTTCACCAATCTATTCCATATCTATATTTCTCAATAGATTTATTCAATATTCTCATTTTATTTCACTATTTCAACAATAATATTGCATACAAAACAATTGTCGACCACTTTTATTATCGGTTCCATATTTTCTTGAATTGACATAACTAATTGAGATATCTTATTTTTACTATTTTAATCTTCAGTTTCAGGTACCTGAATCTCTTCTAAAGTTTTACATATTAGTTATGTATTGGGTCTCTTCTGGAGCACCCACCTTCACTATATGACCATCTAGATTTATTTTTTTTATGAGAATTTTTATATTTGAAACTTTTAATGAGTTATCATTGTTGAACTTCTTGTTCAAATTACTCTCCCTCTAACTCATTACAAGTTATTATTTCTCTCCCCTTAATGTCAAGAAAACTATTGAATCAAAATAGTAATCACAAATCATGTCATAATTGAATCTCCAATACATCTAAAACATCTAATAATAGAAGGAGACTTGTAATTAATATATATTCCCAACTTTATTTGAGGATTCACTCATCTTTGTGCGTTCTAGTGGAGCAATTAGAACATATACGCACATACAAAAATTCGAAGATGAAAAATATTTAGCTCTTAACTAAAAACCAATTGTAATAGAGAGTATTTATAACTTATTGGCTTGATGCGTACAACACGTAAATCAACATAACCTTATGTTGAAATAGGAAATTTAGTTCTTATAAGTAATGGTTTAGATATTAATCAAAGGCATCCAATAAATGATTTCTGTAAACCATTATGTGAATAAATAACAAGCTTTTATAAAAAAAATTCAAACTAAATCAATAAAAGACTGAGATATAAACTTATTAGTATTAGCAAGATGAATTGCCTTAATTGCATGATCTGAAATTAATTATTTAAACAAACAATCTTACAAATGACATGTTGCAAGTTGATAACACATATGTGATTATTTTGTAGATGCATCTACCAAAATCATATAATCATCCACATGGTGGATGAATGAGCCCATATTCATTTCAAAAATGCAAGACATTAAATTTCAACTTTAGCTAGTGAGTTTCTAAGAATCAATTTTCATTGAGAATAAGCAACAACTGAGAATTCTTTAAATTAAAGAATCTTTTGGTTCTTTAATGAATTTCCATATGAATTCTCAATTAATTTTTGCATAATATATGACCCATTATGGTCTAACTAGTCACGCCAAGTAGTAAATCATTTGTATCAGTAAACTTCTAGTTTACTTTTACATGCATTTCAATTGTACTAATAATGTCAATATAAATTGTGACAAATTGATAATCTTACTATCATTCCTTTTACTTTGTATCTATATGCAATATTCGCTTCAAGAAATATGCCGAAATCTTCAAATGTCCAAAAAAAAAAAAACAAAACTTACAACTTCAGATGCATCCAACCATAATGAGCTTTAGATATAATTACCATATTCTATTACTCATAAATACATCTTTCACAGTCAAATATTTTGCTTTCAACCCTTTAATGGGGATGATGACAAAATAAGATCACAAAGATAATCACAATCAATTCAATTTAAAGAGTAATAAATATAAATTAATAACCCAATCTTCTCTTTTTTCATCCTTTCAGAATAGATATTTATAGCAATAGTGATTCATATGGAATATAACATTTTCTTCATTCACAATATCAATATGACATCCATTATAATAAATATCTTGTAAAACAAATGCATTAACCATAACAAATTTTGTGCTTTTTAGATATTGATATATTAGCTCTTTTAGAGCTTTCAACTAATTTTGTACTATCAAACATTGAAATAATATTTGTTTGTTTCAATATCAAATAAGATAAATATTTTCTATCTGTAATGAAAGAATTCATTACTACATTCTCATATCCTTCCTCAAAGAATATTAACAGAAACAAAATATTTAGGTATACGCCACATATGTAGCCAATAATCTTTCATATCACATTGATAACCTAAGTTATCTTTAACCCTTAAAGAGATATATTGAGAACTCTTATTATTCTCTTATTTATTACTATGTTCATTTCGAGGAATACAACAGATCTAATAGGACAAACTTCTAACGCCTCCATTGATTCTTTATTTCATACTCACCATCTCAAACATACGTTGATTTCAAATTAAAATATATCTATTCAAGCTGTCATGATTAGTCTCCAATTATAATAAACATGATATAATAAATAAATCATAGAAAAATATACTTGAAGATCTGAGTGGTTAAAGGCTCTAATGATTATGCATAGTGCGCATACCTCAATTGAAATAGCAGCAACTCCAAGAGGCAATCAACAATAGCAAATTTTGTGATATTTTTGTGACTTATGGAGAAAAAAATTAAAAGAGAACAGTGCTAATAACATGTTATAAAATAAAAAGATAGAAAATAAAGTACAAAGAAAATAGGAGAGCAAAAAAGAGAGCATATTTTATTGATCAATGGGAATATTTACAAAGTTCCTCCAAAGTCTATATTTATAGACATAAGAGTATAAATGAAGTAGAGATCTACTTTTAATGACTATTAGAATTTAAAATACATCAAAACTTATCTTGATGTTGATGGGCATCCACTTAATAAGTGTGAAAATCAAACGTTGATAATGACATAGAACACACAAATTTTATGTGACAACCCTTTTGGGAAAAACCATGGGCAGAAGAGAAGAAAAATTCACTAACTGTTGAATTCGAATGATACAAGAGGAGAGATGACTACATCTATTTATAGGTTTAAAAACCTTATTCTAATCAAAGTCTAATAGAAGAAATGCAATAAAGTTGAAATACCTTATTCAAATTAATATCAAATAGAAGAAGTATACTTCTATAGAATTCCACTTCTACAGTCTGTACCATAACCCAGGGGCCTTCGGCCCCTGTTTACATTCCCAGTCCAATTTTATGCTTAATGGGGATTTATGACGAGCTATAGCCCTCAGCTTTCACCCCCACAAATCGCTCTATCTTGCCACTTTTTTTTAAACAGAAATTTGGGTCACAAAACTCTAACAATAAGATCTTCATAACAAAAAACAAAAAATTGGGTTACATTAAGACAAGTACGGTACCCAAGAGTCAATGGGCAATTTGAGATAGAAGTACCACACCCCTCCCTCAAAGGAACCACTCCCCTTTTAGTTTCTCAAAGACTTTTGTTTCCCAAATATTGCACCCTATAAAGAGGTATCACACCCCTAATAAAGAGTTAACGCACCCCTCCCAGCTAAGGTGCGGTAGTTGTGCCTCAAATGGTTACTTTTTGACCAAAGGAACTAAACCCCTATGGCTTGGGTACTAGTACCAAAAAGCTTGTAGAAGTAATTAATGTTGCAATTAAAGACTCCGATGGCATTAATTTATTTCTAACTTCGTCAAACGACTATTAATCCATGAGAGAGTATAAATGGAGCACAACAACACTCAGAAGAATACAAGAAATAAGCTTACAAATATTAAGAGGAAAATTCCAATTCTTTTCACTATAATTCTCATTTTCTCTTGTATACACTTATGGGATTAATTTTGATTCATTCTTCACAAAATATTGTATTGTTGTTTGAGAGTGTTTAACTATTACAAATAAAACTTCTAGAGTGATAATCATTTTATATTTTATTTCTCATTCTTGTGTAAAGAATTACTCAAGGTTTTGGGTAGAAAATCTTAAAAGGAAGCGACTTTATCTGACCTTGTGAAAAGATAGAGATTGTAAAGGTTAAACATTGTCCTTAAATGATTCAAATCTAGTGAATTTGGAAAATTCTTAGTGGAGATAAGCAACTGGGGACAAACCACTATAATTTCTTGTGTCTATTTGTTGCCATCTTTGTTGAAATTTTTTATTTACCAATTCACCCTCCTTTGGTGTTTATTGATAGTAACAAATGGCAAAACCCGTATCGTTTTATTGATTTTGAATCAGTCCACTTCAATTGGACTAGAATTTTTTTTTTGAAAAGTGAATGCGAGGCGAGTGGATTTTTTTGGATAGTGGGTATGGAGTGGTTAATGTAATTGCTTGCCTTGCTTTGCCTCTTCGCACTATATGAAATTACCATTTTACCTTTATATATATAATTGTTACAATGGTAAAATTGCAATAATCTATTATAGATAAACTCATATGTTTAATGATAATTTTTTTTGAACAATTGTGTTTAAATATTTACTTGACTTTAAAAAAAATTGAAAACATTACGAACAACTAGCAAAAATTAAATTGAAGTGGAGTGAGGTAGGTGGGAGATAGGTGCATCCAATATCTTCGGAGGTGGTAATAGTCCTCAAGATTATACATCTATAGTGAAGTGAAATGGATGGTGGAGCAGAGCGTGCCAACTATGTAGCAGTGGTAGATTTAGCAACTTCCGCCCCGCTCTACTCCATTGCCATCCCTAATCCTATCCAAAAAATCATTAACATGCTTATAGGGACCATTTTACCAAGAAATTTCTATTTCCTACTTTATTTATGGAAATGGGCCACTGTATTTATTATTTACCGGAATGGGCCAAAAATACTAAAACACGTCCACGTAGGAGTGTTTTAAGGGGAAATTCCAGCAAAACGTCTCCCTGAGGGAGCGATTTTGCCATGTCAGCAAAAAACACGCTTACGTGGACGCGCTTTGCTAACATGGAAAAAGCGCTCCCTCAGGGACGCGCTTTAGCCCATTTTTTCTAGGGTTAGGGCTATTTGCATGTTTAGTGCCTAAGGTTTATGGGTTTAGGGTTTTAGTGGTTTAAGGCTAGGGTTTTGTTAAAATAATATAGGAATTTATTTGTTTAGGGTTTATAATTTTTTTAAAAATTAATTAAATTAGGTTTTAGGGGTTTTAAGTAAATTAATTAAATTAAGGTTTACTATTTTTAAGAAAATTAATTAAATTAGGGTTTAGGATTTAAAAAAATTGTGTTTAGCTTTTAAGGTTTTTGTAAAAGGGTTTAAGGTTGAGTCTTGAAAAAATTATATTGACAAGAAGGATTTTGTTTTTTTTTCTACAGTAGTTTTTGAAAAATTAATTTTGAGAAGACGGTTCTAAAAAAATAGTGACAAAAACGCATCAAGAAGGATGCACTATCAGCAAAAGTATTGAAAAAAGCTCCCACATGATGCTCTTTTTCTACAGTAGTTTCTGAAAAGATACTTTTGAGAAGATGATTTTGAAAAAGTAATGTCAAACGTTTCAAGTAGCATGCATTGTCAGCAAAAGTACTAAAAAAGCTCGAACATAGACTCTCTTTTTCTATAGTAGTTCCTGAAAAAATAATTTTGAGAAGACGATTCTAAAAAAATAGTGTCAAAAACGCTTCAAGGAGGATGCACTGTCAGCAAAATTACTGAGAAAATCTCCCACGTGGACGCTCCTTTTCTACAGTAGTTTCTACTTGGCCTTAGGCTATAAATGAGCCAAATTTCATTCTCATGTTGCATAAGTTAAAGCAAGAAAAATTAGAGAGGTTAAGGAGAACATAAATTGAAGATGAGTGAATGTATTAGTGCTGCTATTTACTATAATGGTGACATCCGTGACATCGAGAATGTCGTTGTTTTTTTATCGAAAAACACAACGCAACTAGTTTTTAACCAGAACATAGATTTGACAGAACTTCGTAAAAGAATTAGGTGCAAAATCTTTGGAACGATGCCAACGAGTGTTTCGTCTATTAAGTATCAATTTTGTGCTTCGGTTGATCCCGTGACATATGACTCATTTGATATTAAAGGTGGTCGTAGCTTGGAGGCGATGGTGCAGATCATCTTGCTAGTGGATCACACTATCTTGAGTTATATGTATAATTTTTATCACCAAATGAAGCATTTGTGACTTCAAAATCTACTATTGTTTGAGAGGAATACACGACCCCTGCTTGACACTTCGTTAGAGGAAGGAAGAACACGGAAGCGCCTGTGTTTGGTGGCAGTATGGAATACACAACCCCTGCATGACACTCGATTAGTGGATGGGACATGTACATCGGTAGGTCGATGTTTGATGTTGGAAATACGTACTGGGGAATGACATTAATTTCTAGTGGTTGGCAATCCACATCTGATTGGGGACATTACGAAGCATCCACAAGAAATGATGGTGTACTCCCTTCGATGTCCACCAGCTAGGGGACCTCGTACATTGCAGATAATGGTGGGTTGGATGATGAGTCCAATATGGATCCACCTTGAGATCCTAGCCTTGATAGTGCAGAAGTTGTATTATTTTCTGAACTAAGGCCTATTCCAATCGACCCTGAAGATGGTGTAGGGGGTTCAGATGAAGAAGAAGAAGATCCACGATTCACAGCGTACTCGTCTCCAGCCCACATGCATAATGTCGATCTATAGGCAGATGATGCCAGATCTACCACTCAGAAGGCGTGACCGTACAAGTTCGTCGTTGGATTCTGGTGAATTTAAAGTTGGTAAGGAGTTTTCCAGTAAGGATAGTTTTCTTAGTACATTGAAACAATATAGCATCATGAATAGGGTTACCTACCACGTAGTTAAATCCAAATCTGAAAAGTTCAAGGCCAAGTGTGCAGTGCAAAACGGTACATGTTCATGGAAAATCATTGCTTCAATTAGGAAAAAGATAGGGTTGTGGGAGATAAAAAAAGTACAGAGGTCCACATAAGTGTGTTGCCAGTACAATATCACTGGCGTTTAGGGTTTTTGAATAACACTGTTATTACTTAATGTTGCATTATTTAACGTACTTCGTTGACAGGTGTTTCACAAGATCATCCCAAGATGGGTTCATGTGACAGCCCAAAATTGACCCTAGTCGGGAAGTGGTTTCGAGACCGCTAAACCGAGTCACCGAAATGTTTGAATGTGATATTTATTGTTTAGAATATGTAATTATGAATGTGTGAAAATTTCAAGCTTCGATTTAGTCGATTGCATGTGAATTTAGTCAATAGGACTTATGTGCGACATTTTTGAAATGTGATAGGTCGAAGCATAAGGACCTATTAGTGCATGAAATAAAAAGGGGGGACTTGCATGTCAAATTTCCCCCCTAATTAGTAGTGGCCGGCCATGACAAGCATGGTAGACCAAGTGTGATGGGCAAGACATGTCATAGACATGTTGTGTTGGTGCATCATGGGTGGAAAAAAATAAAATAAGGAGAATGGGCATAAAATAATGAAAGGGAATAAGATGGAAACAAAAAAAAAGTGTGTGGTTGTCCCCCCCCCATTTTGCCGAAACTAGAAAGAAAAACAAAAAAAAAGTGCTCATCCTTTGGTTCATCTTTGGCCAAAAATTTTAAGGAGGAAGGAAGAAGAAAGGTTGAAGAGGTTCGGCCATGCATGTAACTAGGCTAAGGTATGTTTGACGATGTTCCATGAGATGCATGCATGTTTTAGTTGTTAGCTTGAGTTCTACCTAGCCCATGGTCTAAATCTTGTTATGTGATGGAAATGACACTCGGCCATGGATGCATCATTCTTGCTTGGTGTTGATGTTGTGTCGGTGAGATACCAAGTTATTTTCGTGACCAAGTTGAGATTTGAATTTTTGGAATAAGTAAGGTTTTCGGCTATGGAGATTAATAAGGGTGACGGTTGTGTTTCATGCTAAATCTAGATGAAAAATGGTAGTTACTTACATCTTGATGATTATGAGTTTCTCTCTTGGTTCTACCTTAGATCCGTGAAGTATATTTTTATTTGGTGTTGTTGGAAGTATCGGCCATGGTATATCCATGAGTGTGATTTATGCTTATTGCATGGTAGGTAAGATTTATGTTTTGGATATATGTTTAAATTTGGTTATAATCAAAATTTGGGATTCGGCTCTTGCACATATATATATATGATTGCACATGATGGTGCTTCGGTTATGGATTAAATGATGGATGCGTATTGAGTATAATATGGAATGCATTAGTTAGTAAAATGTATGTCATTTATGTGTGGTATTAAGTATATAATCGGCCTCAACATAGACATGCATATTCGGCCATAGGAAGAAGATTGGTGTTGCATGTATTCGGTTAGAGGCAAGCATATTGATGCTTTTGTCTTGGCTTAGAAAATTCGGCCAAGGGGGAAAATTAACTAAAATGTTGAGTTTGATTCATGATTCCGTACATATGTGACTTTAATGTCTAATGTATAAATATGGGCTAAGTGCCTTGTGTTCCTCTTTTCGATGCTCAAATGATTAAATCAATTTATTTGTTTAATTAAGCTCAAGAGCAAAGGGGAACTAAATCCGATAAAGGGAAGGAAAAAGTGGTCGAATAGCTATCGGAATCGTTCGACAACATCCGAGGTAAGTTCTTGAGTAAAAGAGCTTAAATTATGATTTGATTAGATCATGTTTTAAGCAAATCAAAATCATGCTCTTTGTGTGTGGCTATTGAGCCGAAATTGCAAGAATGATAAGTGTCTTGTGTTTGAGTTTTGTTAACGAAAATGAAATACGAATGTGCCATGATTTACTGTTAAATGTGCATGGTTATTTGAATGATGTCCGGGCTAAGTCCCGAAGGCTTTGTGCTAAGTGACCATATCCGGACTAAGATCCGAAGGCATTTGTGCGAGATACTAATTCCGGGCTAAGCCCGAAGGTATTTGTGCGAGTTACTAAACCCGAGTTAAGTCCCGAAGGCAATTGTGCGAGTTACTATAACCGGGCTATGTCCCGAAGGCATTTGAACGAGTGGCTATATCCGGTTAAATTCTGAAGGTACGTGATTTGGGAATGAATGATCTTGCTGTAAAAATTTCAGTAAATACTCTAGAAACATCCCAACATTGAGGTATGTTTCGTATGTGCTTGAATTTAGTTGAGCCCTTACAAATAAGTATTTGCTCAGTTGATAAACGAGCTACCGGCCTTTGGCTAAGTTGATCTTTTGTGTATGTACATAAGGGTTGGTAATGTGAAGCAAGTATGATATCGAAAATTTGTGCATATGAAATTATCCGTTTAGCTATATGAATGCTATACTTTTGCTGTGCTGGAATTCCTTGCTCAAAACTTACTAAGCATAAATTGCTTACTCCATTTCTTTGATCCTCTATTTTATAGATTTTGGTTCTCCAGCTATCGGACTCGGGATTTTGAAGTCGAAGTCGCCCACACTATCAAAGCCCCCCCCTTTTTGGTACAATTTTGGTTGAACTTCGAAATGGCATGTATAGGACTACCCGTTTGTTGTAGGTCATGGACCCTTTGGACTTGTATGATTTTGGATAGCCATGCGAAAATGGCTTACATGTGTTTGAGTATAATGTTATAATCATTTGGTGTGGATATGCTTGACAAGGATTGGCCATGGGAATGGTTAATCACTATCATAAATTGTGCTATTTATGCAAAAAGGGCTAGTTGAATCATGGAAACCATGAAATAGGTAAAGTCTACCTTAAAGGCAGATGCTGACAGCAGCAGTGATGTAGATTTGGAAAATCACTAAGAATAGTAGGAATGGAATTAAATAGTGAATAAATTATGTAAACGAACCTTGATGAATCTATTTTCATAGGAAAGTAACGAAAAAATCATACGGACAGTATGTTAAGAGATATTCAGGTTCTAGTGAGACAGGGCCAGAACGGTTTCTGGATTTCCTGTTCTGACTTTGGAAATTCATTATAAATTAACCAGAGACAATTAGGAGTCAAGCCATATATGTATAGATTCCTCTCTGAGTCTAGTTTCTAGAGAAACAAACGGCATCAGTATTGAAGCCCTGTACAGGGAAATATCCAAGTCGTAATGCGCAAAGGTCAGTGTAGTCGATCCCTGTAACATGGGAGACTTTGACTAATAAACTGTACTAATTGGCCCAACCAAAAATTCTAGAAAAAAATATGTAGATGGAAATATGAGTCTAGTTTCAGGGAAAATTTACGGAACTGGATTCCGAGTTTCTGAACTCAAGATATGATTTTTAAAGCGACTATTACGCAAATTGGCAGTGTCTGGAAAATTTTTAAAGTCTGTTAACACCTCGTGTTTGACTCCGGTGACGGTCTCGGGTTCGGGGTGTTACATTTGATTGGTATCAGAGCTACGGTTTAGTCGATTCTAGGACTACCGTAATGCGTTGGGTCTAGCTATACATGCCATTTTATGTGATTATTTGATAGTGTGGTGATTTCTGACATTTGCAAATGTGTTTATTTATAGTAATGGATCCCGATCCCGACTGAGCGGTAGCTGATGATCTTGAGAGTGTAGCGCCTGCTCCCGCACAAGGGACAGCGCCGGTGGACTCTCAACCTAATGCTAGTAACCCGAATGATGAAGCTAGACAAGCTTTCTATAGCGTGATGAATGATTGGTTCAACCAATACATTCGAACTAATACGGCTGTTCCACAACCTCCATTCCCGACAAATACCACCCCCGCACCTACAATACCTCCGAAAACTGACCAAATAAGGTCAAATAAGCCCCCAGTTGACAGAATCCGAAAACATGGGGCTACTGAATTTAAAGCTACGGACAGCGATGATGCCGAGCAAGCTGAATTTTGGTTGGACAACACTATCCGGGTACTCGATGAGCTATCTTGTACACCCGATGAATGCCTAAAGTGTACTATCTCCTTGCTACGCGATTCTGCCTACTATTGGTGGAATACTCTGACTTCTGTTGTGCCCCGAGAGCAAGTAACTTGGGAGTTTTTCCAAACTGAGTTTCAGAAAAAGTATATCAGTCAGAGATTTGTTGATCAAAAACGGAAGGAATTTCTTGAGCTTAAGCAAGGTTCTATGTCGGTTACTGATTACGAGCGAAAATTTGTTAGACTTAGTAGATACGCTCAGGAATGTGTTTCGTCCGAGGCTATCATGTGTAAACGCTTCGAGGATGGGCTGAATGAAGATATAAAAATGTTCGTGGGCATTCTTGAAATACGAGAGTTCGTAGTACTTGTCGAGCGAGCTTGTAAAACCGAAGAGATTAGAAAAGAAAAACAAAAAGTTGATGTGGGAACTGGAGAGTTTCGTAAAAGATCCTCGGGAAAGTCTCTTCAACAGGCATCGAAGAAATTTCAAGATGATGTGGGCCGGTCTAGAGGCACTTCGGGCCTTTTTAGACGAGATCGTGATCGACCCCCTGTGGGTACACGAGGCACTTCGGTCGCCAGTGTTGGGAATGAACGTCGAGACAGAACGAAATGTCGATATTGCGGTAAATGGCATTCGGGGAGTTGTAGATTCCCTGACCGCTCCTGCTACAAGTACGGATCAGTTGACCACTTCATTAAAGATTGCCCGAGGTTGTCTGAACAGAATGTAAATCAGAGTGGGAAACCGGGTGCTACCACTGCTCGAGGTAGACCATCTGGAAATACGGGCAATGCTAGTGGTGGTCAGAGAGGATCTAGAGATGCTACGACCAGATCCGAGGCTCGTGCGCCTGCTAGAGCTTATGCTATACGTGCCCGCGAGGATGCTTCTTCGCCTGATGTTATTACTGGTACTTTTACTCTCTTTGATACTAATGTAATTGCTTTGATTGACCCCGGTTCTACTCATTCTTACATATGTGAAACCTTAGCATCCAGTAAGACTTTACCTATTAAGTCTACTGAGTTCGTAATTCGGGTGTCAAATCCCTTGGGTCGTTACGTGCTTGTCGACAAAGTGTGTAAGGAATGTCCCCTAGTAATTCGAGGTTCCTGTTTTCCGGCGGACTTGATGCTTTTGCCATTTGATGAATTTGATGTTATTCTCGGGTTGGATTGGTTGACCGTGCATGATGCGGTTGTGAATTGCAAAAGCAAGACTATTGAATTGAGGTGCGCAAATAACGAAGTAATCCGAGTTGAGTCTACGGACTTGGATGAGTTGCCAGCTGTAATATCCTCAATGTTGGCCCAGAAATATGTAAGAAAAGGGTGCGAAGCATACCTTGCGTATGTACTGGATGACAAAGAATTAGAAAAGAAACCCGAATCTGTGCCGGTGGTTTGTGAATACCCGGATGTTTTTCCTGAAGAATTACCGGGTTTACCACCTGTTCGGGAGATAGAGTTTGGTATTGAGCTTGTACCTGGGACTACGCCGATTTCGATGGCTCCGTATCGTATGGCACCAACCGAGTTAAAAGAGTTGAAAGCTCAGTTGCAAGAATTGACGGATAGAGGTTTTGCTCGACCAAGTTTCTCACCTTGGGGTGCACCAGTATTGTTCGTGAAAGAGAAGGACGGAACCATGCGGTTGTGCATTGACTATTGTCAACTGAATAAAGTGAAGATAAAGAACAAATATCCGTTACCGCGTATCGATGATTTGTTCGACCAACTGAAGGGAGCCTCAGTGTTCTCAAAAATAGATTTGAGATCGGGCTATTATCAGTTGCGAATTCGAGATTCGGACATACCCAAAACTGCCTTCAGAACGAGATATGGTCACTACGAGTTCTTAGTGATGCCGTTTGGGCTCACTAATGCCTCTGCGGTATTTATGGATTTGATGAATCGGATCTTCAGACCATATTTGGATCGGTTCGTAGTTGTGTTCATTGATGACATCTTGGTCTATTCAAGAGATGAGACCGAACATGCTGAGCACCTGAGACTAGTGTTGCAAATTTTGCGGGATAAAAAGTTATATGCTAAGTTCAGTAAGTGTGAGTTCTGGTTAAGAGAGGTTAGCTTCTTGGGTCATGTGGTATCCGCATCGAGTATTCGAGTTGACCCGAGCAAAATTTCAGCCATACTTAACTGGAAGCCTCCAAGAAATATTACCGAAGTTCAGAGCTTCCTGGGGCTCGCCGGTTATTACCGACGATTTGTCAAAGGTTTCTCGATGATAGCCACACCAATGACGAAGCTACTTCAAAAGGATGTTAAGTTCGAATGGACGGAGAAATGTTAGAAAAGTTTTGATCAACTAAAAACTTATTTGACTGAAGCTCCAATTTTAGTGCAACCCGAATCAGGCAAAGAGTTTGTCATTTATAGTGACGCATCCCTACTTGGGTTGGGTTGCATATTGATGCAAGAAGGTCGAGTGGTGGCCTATGCGTCGAGACAATTAAAGCCACATGAGAAAAATTATCCGACCCATGATCTTGAACTAGCTGCCATCGTATTTGCTTTAAAATATGGCGACATTACTTATTTGGTGAAAAGTGCCATGTATTTTCGGATCACAAAAGTCTCAAATATTTGATGACTCAAAGAGACTTAAATCTGCGACAAAGACGTTGGCTTGAGTTGTTGAAAGATTACGAGCTTGTCATTGATTACCACCCGGGAAAGGCTAATGTGGTTGCGGACGCCTTAAGCCGGAAATCATTGTTTGCTTTACGAGCGATGAATGTGCACTTGTCTGTTCTACCCGACAATGTGTTAGTAGCTGAATTAAAAGCCAAACCATTATTGATTCATCAAATTCGTGAAGCCCAGAAAGTTGATGATGAATTGGTTGCAAAACGGGCTGAGTGTGTTCCGAACAAGGAATCGGAGTTTCAAATTGATGATGATGATTGTTTGAGGTTCAGAAGTCGTTTGTGCGTTCCAAGGAATTCGGAACTCATTTCGATGATTCTGAACGAAGCCCATTGTAGCCGAATGTCAATTCACCCGGGGAGTACGAAAATGTACAACGATTTGAAATGTTGGTTTTGGTGGCATGGTATGAAACGAGACATCTCCGACTTTGTTTCGAGATGTTTAATATGTCAACAAGTGAAAGCGGAACATCAAGTGCCTTCAGGATTACTTCAGCCGATCATGATACCCGAGTGGAAATGGGATCGAGTCACAATGGACTTTGTGTCCGGACTGCCATTGTCAGCAAGTAAGAAGGATGCGATTTGGGTTGTTGTTGATAGACTGACTAAGTCGGCTCACTTTATCCCCGTGCGTACGGATTTTTCATTGGATAAACTAGCCGAATTGTATGTTTCTCAGATTGTGAGATTACACGGGGTACCTATTTCTATCGTGTCGGATAGAGATCCGAGATTCACCTCGCGATTTTGGAGGAAATTGCAAGAAGCTTTGGGTACCAAGCTGCATTTTAGCACTGCTTTTCACCCCCAAACCGATGGTCAATCTGAGCGGATAATTCAGATACTTGAGGATATGTTGAGATGTTGCATCCTCGAGTTCAGTAGTTCATGGGAACGGTATTTACCTTTGATTGAATTCGCTTACAACAATAGTTTTCAATCAAGTATTAAGATGGCACCTTACGAGGCTTTGTACGGTCGTAAATGCCGTACACCATTGTTTTGGACCGAGCTCGGTGAAAGTAAAATTTTCGGAGTTGATTTGATTAAGGATGCCGAACAGAAAGTAAAGGTAATCCGTGAAAGTTTGAAAGCAGCCACAGATCGTCAAAAATCGTATGCGGATTTGAAACGAAAAGACATTGAATATCAGGTGGGAGATAAAGTGTTTCTTAAAGTTTCGCCTTGGAAAAAGGTACTCAGATTTGGCCGTAAGGGCAAGTTGAGCCCGAGATTCATTGGGCCGTACGAAATCTCCGAACGAGTTGGTCCGGTTGCGTATAGATTGATTTTGCCCCCTGAACTTGAAAAGATTCACGATGTCTTTCATGTTTCGATGCTTCGACATTATAGATCCGATCCGTCACATGTGATTAATCCCTCAGAAGTTGAAATTCAATCTGACTTGAGTTATGAAGAAGAACCGATTCGTATCCTAGCTCGTGAAGTAAAAGAGTTGCGAAACAAAAGGGTTCCGTTAGTTATGGTGTTATGGCTCAAACACGGGATCGAGGAAGCTACTTGGGAAACCGAGAGCTCGATGAAAGGACGATACCCAAACCTATTTACCGGTAAGATTTTCGGGGACGAAAATTTCTTAAGTGGGGGAGAGTTGTGACAGCCCAAAATTGACCCTAGTCGGGAAGTGGTTTCGGGACCGCTAAACCGAGTCACCGAAATGTTTGAATGTGATATTTATTGTTTAGAATATGTAATTATGAATGTGTGAAAATTTCAAGCTTCGATTTAGTCGATTGCATGTGAATTTAGTCAATAGGACTTATGTGCGACATTTTTGAAATGTGATAGGTCGAAGCATAAGGACCTATTAGTGCATGAAATAAAAAAGGGGGGGACTTGCATGTCAAATTTCCCCCCCTAATTAGTAGTGGCCGGCCATGACAAGCATGGTAGACCAAGTGTGATGGGCAAGACATGTCATAGACATGTTGTGTTGGTGCATCATGGGTGGAAAAAAATAAAATAAGGAGAATGGGCATAAAATAATGAAAGGGAATATGATGGAAACAAAAAAAAAGTGTGTGGTTGTCTCCCCCCCCCATTTTGCCGAAACTAGAAAGAAAAACAAAAAAAAAGTGCTCATCCTTTAGTTCATCTTTGGCCAAAAATTTTAAGGAGAAAGGAAGAAGAAAGGTTGAAGAGGTTCGGCCATGCATGTAACTAGGCTAAGGTATGTTTGACGATGTTCCATGAGATGCATGCATGTTTTAGTTGTTAGCTTGAGTTCTACCTAGCCCATGGTCTAAATCTTGCTATGTGATGGAAATGACACTCGGCCATGGATGCATCATTCTTGCTTGGTGTTGATGTTGTGTCGGTGAGATACCAAGTTATTTTCGTGACCAAGTTGAGATTTGAATTTTTGGAATAAGTAAGGTTTTCGGCTATGGAGATTAATAAGGGTGACGGTTGTGTTTCATGCTAAATCTAGATGAAAAATGGTAGTTACTTACATCTTGATGATTATGAGTTTCTCTCTTGGTTCTACCTTAGATCCGTGAAGTATATTTTTATTTGGTGTTGTTGGAAGTATCGGCCATGGTATATCCATGAGTGTGATTTATGCTTATTGCATGGTAGGTAAGATTTATGTTTTGGATATATGTTTAAATTTGGTTATAATCAAAATTTGGGATTCGGCTCTTGCACATATATATATATGATTGCACATGATGGTGCTTCGGTTATGGATTAAATGATGGATGCGTATTGAGTATAATATGGAATGCATTAGTTAGTAAAATGTATGTCATTTATGTGTGGTATTAAGTATATAATCGGCCTCAACATAGACATGCATATTCGGCCATAGGAAGAAGATTGGTGTTGCATGTATTCGGTTAGAGGCAAGCATATTGATGCTTTTGTCTTGGCTTAGAAAATTCGGCCAAGGGGGAAAATTAACTAAAATGTTGAGTTTGATTCATGATTCCGTACATATGTGACTTTAATGTCTAATGTATAAATATGGGCTAAGTGCCTTGTGTTCCTCTTTTCGATGCTCAAATGATTAAATCAATTTATTTGTTTAATTAAGCTCAAGAGCAAAGGGGAACTAAATCCGATAAAGGGAAGGAAAAAGTGGTCGAATAGCTATCAGAATCGTTCGACAACATCCGAGGTAAGTTCTTGAGTAAAAGAGCTTAAATTATGATTTGATTAGATCATGTTTTAAGCAAATCAAAATCATGCTCTTTGTGTGTGGCTATTGAGCCGAAATTGCAAGAATGATAAGTGTCTTGTGTTTGAGTTTTGTTAACGAAAATGAATTACGAATGTGCCATGATTTACTGTTAAATGTGCATGGTTATTTGAATGATGTCCGGGCTAAGTCCCGAAGGCTTTGTGCTAAGTGACCATATCCGGACTAAGATTCGAAGGCATTTGTGCGAGATACTAATTCCGGGCTAAGCCCGAAGGCATTTGTGCGAGTTACTAAACCCGGGTTAAGTCCCGAAGGCAATTGTGCGAGTTACCATAACCGGGCTATGTCCCGAAGGCATTTGAACGAGTAGCTATATCCGGTTAAATTCCGAAGGTACGTGATTTGGGAATGAATGATCTTGCTGTAAAAATTTCAGTAAATACTCTAGAAACATCCCAACATTGAGGTATGTTTCGTATGTGCTTGAATTTAGTTGAGCCCTTACAAATAAGTATTCGCTCAGTTGATAAACGAGCTACCGGCCTTTGGCTAAGTTGATCTTTTGTGTATGTACATAAGGGTTGGTAATGTGAAGCAAGTATGATATCAAAAATTTGTGCATATGAAATTATCCGTTTAGCTATATGAATGCTATACTTTTGCTGTGCTGGAATTCCTTGCTCAAAACTTACTAAGCATAAATTGCTTACTCCGTTTCTTTGATCCTCTATTTTATAGATTTTGGTTCTCCAGCTATTGGACTCGGGATTTTGAAGTCGAAGTCGCCCACACTATCAAAGCCCCCCCCTTTTTGGTACAATTTTGGTTGAACTTCGAAATGGCATGTATAGGACTACCCGTTTGTTGTGGGTCGTGGACCCTTTGGACTTGTATAATTTTGGATAGCCATGCGAAAATGGCTTATATGTGTTTGAGTATAATGTTATAATCATTTGGTGTGGATATGCTTGACAAGGATTGGCCATGGGAATGGTTAATCACTATCATAAATTGTGCTATTTATGCAAAAAGGGCTAGTTGAATCATGGAAACCATGAAATAGGTAAAGTCTACCTTAAAGGCAGATGCTGACAGTAGCAGTGATGTAGATTTGGAAAATCACTAAAAATACTAGAAATGGAATTAAATAGTGAATAAATTATTTAAACGAACCTTGATGAATCTATTTTCATAGGAAAGTAACGAAACAATCATACGGACAGTATGTTAAGAGATATTCAGGTTCTCGTGAGACAGGGCCAGAACGGTTTCTGGATTTCATGTTCCGAATTTGGAAATTCATTATAAATTAACCAGAGACAATTAGTAGTCAAGCCATATATTTATAGATTCCTCTCTGAGTCTAGTTTCTATAGAAACAAACGGCATCAGTATTGAAGCCCTGTACAGGGAAATATCCAAGTCGTAATGCGCAAAGGTCAGTGTAGTCGATCCCTGTAACCTGGGAGACTTTGACTAATAAAATGTACTAATTGGCCTAACCAAAAATTCTAGAAAAAAATATGTAGATGGGCATATGAGTCTAGTTTCAGGGAAAATTTACGGAACTGGATTCCGAGTTTCTGAACTCAAGATATGATTTTTAAAGCGACTATTACGCAGATTGGCAGTGTCTGGAAAATTTTTAAAGTCTGTTAACACCTCGTGTTCGACTCCGGTGACGGTCTCGGGTTCGGGGTGTTACAGTTCAGATATGATAGCTTACTTAATACTATCGATGGTGAAGGCGGATCCCAGGACTTCTGTTTTGGTCTTAATTGTCAATATTCACAGCCAATTAAGGTACACGCCCTCTTATCGCAAGGTCTGGATAGCTAAGCAAAAGGCGTTGGAAAAGATGTATAGTGGGTGGGATGCTTCATATAATGAGGTGTGGAAGTGGTGTCAAGTGCTGGAGAGGTACGTCTCAGGTTGCGTAACAAACCTTGAAACGGGCCTTGCATACTACAACGACCACTTGCTCCGTGGATGCCAAGTGTTCAAGCGTCTGTTCTAGAAGTTTAAGCAATGTCGGGACGAATTTGAGAACTACAAGCCATTGGTGCAAATTGACAGTACCTTTATGTATGGTAGATATACCCATCGACTATTGCTAGTGATAGTACTAGAAAGAACACATGTTTTCTCCCTGCTTATTGGTTAATTTGTCCCCATTTAGTTATCTTTAGCACATATTTTAGCATTTGCAGTTCAGTAATTTAAATTTTATGACTCAGTGGATCTTAGTTGAATTACCCTTAATTTGGTTTTATTTTGGTACTGATGTCGCTGCATGAGTAATTTTAGATTGCGCCCAGAATTGTCACCACACCTGACAACTATTTGGATAAGAACAAAAATGCATGAACTGTCTAGTTTGATATAACTAACTTGTACATACAAATGCAGCATGAAAGGACATCTGGGCTATTTAGATAATTATTGACCAAAAAAAAAGAAGAGAGCTTTTTGCATCATCTTCTTCAACCTATCCCTTGAAGCTTTTGGCTATGGTGGCTTAAGCTCCAACGGGTGAACCGACGTGAAAAGGATACAGCCTAGTTCTTAACGAGGATCCCTGAGTGCGACGCAAGAGGGAATAAATAGATTCAATTTAAGTTGTTTAGGAATAGTATTCTCCAATTGTTTCTTTTATTTTTTGTTTTCTAAACGCTAGTGATTACTTTCTATTTCATGTTAGTATGGAAGTACACATGATTTTTGGGTTAAATGTTATTTTATTCAATCTTGCTTCTACTGTTTAATCTTTGGGTTTGAATGCTTTTAGCATGGAAGTGTTATTGCGGTCACTATCATTGGAAGGTGCAGCGACAGTTCAAGCTAACAAGCATGACAATGGAAGTTGTTTGAGGATTAGAGGAATTTAATCCAACTGTCCTTAATAGTGTTTCATAGCCATCATCGAAAGGTATGGCTAATGTGCATGTTTAAGTCTTTGATTAAATATAGAAGTTAAGCTTGGTAAGATGTTCATTGCAACTTATTGCATCGACAATCACCTAACTTTTTATACCTTGTGAGCACTTAGCATTTTTGTTGAATATTCACGTTGGGGATCCTAGTTTATCATTATTATCTTTTATTTTTGTTGCAAATTGTGTTTAATTTTACTAAAATCTATTTTATTCATATAGTTTGCATACTTAGGATAATTTGCATTAGGGATCATTGCATTTAGTTTAATATACTTTAATCACCACTTCTCAACTATATTGTGTTTTTATTTATCAAATTATTAATATAATTTTACAAATTAAGTGACTTAGCACAAGTACAATCCCTGTGGAGATGATAACTCGATACTTACTTATTACTTGATAACGACTGTGTACACTTGCACAAACCCCAGTGTAACAGTTGCTACTATCTTGTTTTTTTTTTATTTGCACATTTTATTTTGGTGTTTTATAACCCAAAGTAATTCAGAGTTTATTGCCGATTTTGATCCAAAAATTGAAAGAATTGCCCAAAGGAGACTTCGAGAAGAAAGGAATATGATTTTGCCAAGAAACAATGCAGTCATACCCCTAATGCAGAACCATAATGCTAATGACCCACCGTTTCAACTAAACACTCAAATACAAAATAGGACTATACGAGATTTTGTCGTACCTATCTTGGATGACTTACAACTAGGAGTTTTTAGGCCAGTAATCCAAGCCGAAAATTTTGAACTCAATTCAGTAATGTTTAAAATGTTGAATTATAATGGGTAATATGCTGGGCTGCCCCATGAAGATGTACGAGAACATCTTAAATTATTTTTATTGATTTGTGCTTCCTTTAGTCAACAAGGCGTTCCTAGTGATGCATTGAAGATGCAATTATTTCCTTATTCCTTACAGAGAAGAGCTTGTACTTGGTTCCTTGGGCTCCTTGCCGGATCAATTATTTATTGGAATACACTAGCAACACAGTTTGTTTTGCGATTTAACCTGCTAATAATGAATGCTCTTCTCTGAAATGATATTACAGCTTATCATTAGCTGGATGATGAGAATCTTCACACCACATGGGAACATTATAAATCTTTGCTTTGATGTTTTCCCATGCATGGCATTCAACATAAAACACAAATTAAGATTTTTTATAATAGGCTAAATTCACACACGAGGAATCTTGTCGACGCATCAGCCAATGGACCTTTGCTAGATTGTATTTATAATGATGCTATTGAAATTTTAGAGAGAATTGCTCAAAATGATTACCAAGATCCAATCTCTGGAGCTGCACAAGCAAAAGCTACTCCAGGAGTTATTGAACTAGACGCAATATATTCACTTAGAGCTCAAGTTTCTTCTCTTGCAAATATGATAAAAAATGTGTAAGGGACTAGTGATGTTGCACCTATACAAGTTGCTCAACAAGTTGATGTTCCTACCTTTTGTTGTGAGATTTGCAGTGACAACCACAACTATGAAGATTGTCCACAACATGCAGAGAATGCCTTTTATGTCAGTAACACCCGCAGTAATTCTTCTGGCAACTCTTATAATAATTCTGCACGTAATAAAATGTCTTGGGGAACTCAGAATGCTGGACAAAATGCTACGACATTCTGATATAGGAATATATCTACTCAAGGAAATTATAATTCAAGACAAGGGCATTACAATCAACAATAGTAGAACTACAATCAGCACACTCAGATACATCCACAACAAAGCCAGATGCACCCACACCAAAATCAGACGCAATCCCAACATTCTTCAATGCCTTATTAGCATGTTCCAGACCATCGACCATAACAGTACATGCAAGCTTCTCCATTTGACCCGTTAGCTACTCTTGAGGCTTTAATCCGGGAGAATATGACTCAGACAGAAGCTATTGTGTAAGGGAATTCATCTTTCATTCCGACGTTGAAAGAACAATTAAGACAACTTACTTCGAATTAGAATACTCGACCATCAGGCACACTACCTAGTGACACGGAAAATCTAAGTCCAAGAGGAAAAGAACACTGCAAGGCTATCACACTTAGGAGTTGTAAAAAGACTAGTGAGTCAACTACAGACTCTACTATTGCACTTGAAGATATTGGTGAAGTGATCCCTAGTGAGAAAGTTGAATATGAAGAGCTTGTCAATATACTAGACAAAAAATTTCTACAAATTGTCACCCATATGCCTAATGTCAGACCCTCGAAAATGTCAGCGCAAGAAAAGGGATCGGCGCAATCAGATGTATCTCCACCCTTACCTTTTTCACAAAGATTCTAGGAGAATGAGCACGACAACCAATACCAAAAGTTCCTAAACACACTAAAGAAACTGCAAGTCAATATTCCTTTAGTAGACACTCTTATGCAAATTCTGAATTATGGGAAATTTATAAAGGAGCTCTTATCCAAGAAGAAGAAGCTCAGTCATATGGAAACTATTGCACTGACAGAGGGCTGTAGTAGTGCTCTTTTGACAAATAAGTTACCCTCCAAAATAAAAAAAATCCTGGGTGCTTTACTATCTCATGTTTAATTGGAAACCATTATTTGGGCAAGACTTTATACGACTTGGGAGCTAGCATCAACCTAATCCCGCTATCAACTTTTAGAAAGTTGGGAATTTGTCACATGAAACCTACTACAGTGACATTGCAATTAGCTGATCGATCTTTTCCTCAACCTAAAAGGCAAATCAAAGATATCTTAATTCGTGTGGATAAATTCATTTTTCAGCTAATTTTATCATCCTTGACTGCGAGGTAGACAATGAGGTTCTCATAATCTCGGGTCGACCATTTTTAGCCACCAGATGAACTCTTATTTATGTTTATAAAGGTGAACTGACTATACGACTTAATGATGAGCACGTTACCTTTAGTGTTTTCGAATCTATTCAATGGAATGATAAAGAAAAATGTCATACTATCGATGTACTAGATTATTTAATTGCGGAAGAATTTAATGACCAAAGCACAATACTTTCTGAGGAGTTTGCAGTGACATCTGATGATGAATTCTTAGATAATTGTCACAACATGGTTGACGCTAATAATATTGAACTCAGGCATAGATGGCAGATTGAATCCTTAGACTTAGCTAACACGACAGCTCCAATTTTCAAACCATCTACCGATGAAGCTCCTACTCTAGAATTGAAACCACTACCTACTCATCTTAAGTATGTCTTTCTTGGTGATAATAATACTCTCCCAATTATTGTCTCCACAACACTGGATGTAACTCAAAAAGAGAAACTGATCCATATTCTTAAGTAACATAAACGAGCTATTGCTTGGAATATTACAGATATCTGAGGTATTAGTCCATATTTTTCCATGCATAAGATCAAGTTGCAAGATGAAGGCAAGCAGTCGATTGAGCAACAAAGAAGATTAAACGAGAAGATGAAGGAAGTTATTAAGAAAGAAATTAAAAAGTGGCTTGATGCTGGAATTATCTACCTTATTTCTGATAGCAATTGGGTAAGTCCAGTGCAATGCGTTCCTAAAAAGAGTGGCATCACAGTGGTTAGCAACAACAAAGATGAATTGATTCCTACACGCATTCCTATGGGATGGCAAGTCTGTATGGATTATTGCAAACTTAATGCTGCCACAAGGAATGACCACTTCCTACTTCCTTTCATTGACCAAATGTTGGATAGGCTTGCTGGAAGAGCCTATTACTGCTTCTTAGATGGATATTCTAGTTACAATCAAATTGTTATTGCACTGGAGGATCAAGAGAAAACAACTTTCACCTATCCCTTTGGTGCTTTTTCTTTTCGTCGTATGCCTTTCAGTCTTTGTAACGCACCAGCCACATTTCAAATGTGCATGATGGCAATATTCTCGGATATGATTGAGATTCTTTAGAGGTTTTTATAAATGATTTCTCAGTCTATAGAAATGATTTTGATCATTGCGCTAAAAATTTGGATAAAGTATTACAGCGATGTGAAGACACACATCTTGTTCTAATTTGGGAAAAAATGTCATTTTATGGCAACTGAAGACATTGTGTTAGGCCATCACATATCTAGTCAAGGCATTGAAGTAGACAAAACTAAAGTAGAAATCATTGAGAAATTACCTCCATCGACAAATGTGAAAGGTATTTGTAGTTTTCTTGGGCATGCGGGGTTTTACCTAAGATTTATTAGAGATTTCTCAACTATTGTAAAGCTCTTATGCTCATTACTAGAAAAGAATCAAAAATTCTTCTTTAATGATGCGTGTCTAAAGGCATCCATTCAATTAAAGATGCATTTACTAAATGCACCAATTTTCGTTGCACCAGACTGGTCTCAACCTTTTGAAGTTATGTGCGATGCAAGGGACTTTGCTGTAGGTGCTGTTCTAGGACAATGCAAGGGAAAAATATTGCACACCATCTATTATGCTAGAAAAACTCTTACAGAGGCTCAACTCAACTATACCACTACAGATAAAGAATTGTTGGTTGTAGTCTTTACTTTCGACAAGTTTCTTATCTTATCGGCACAAAGGTTACTGTATTTACTGATCACTCGATGCTGAGATATTTTTTTTGCGAAGAATGATGCAAAACCAAGACTGATACGCCGGATCTTACTATTGCAAGAATTTGGCATCGAGATAAAAGATCGTAGAGGTTCAGATAATCAACCTGCAAACCATCTGTCTCGATTGGAAGTTGGTAGCGAAGATGGAAACGTACTTCAAATTGTTGACGCATTCCCAGATGAGAAGTTATTTGTTGTAGATGCAACCCTTTGGTATGCAGTTTTGGTTAATTATCTAGTGTGTGGAAAACTCCCATTGGGTGTCACAAGCCATAAAAAAAGATTTCTTCGTGAAGTAGTGAAGTATCATTAGAACGAGTCGTATTTATTCAAGATATGCAATGACAACATTATTCGGCGTTGTGTTCAGGAAGAGGAGATGCTTTCAATCCTGAAGCACTGCCATGATGCTCCTTATGGAGGTCATTTCGGTGGCATGCAAATTGCTACTAATATTCTCCAATTCAAATTCTATTGGCCTTTATTATTCAAGGATGCCCACAATTTTGTGAACTAATGTGATAGGTGTCAATGCACCAGTTCTATATCTTGACACAATGAAATGTTGTAGTAGCCAATTATAGAGGTTGAATTATTTGATATTTGGGGTATGGATTTTATGGGACCATTTCCAAGTTCATTTGGAAATCTTTATATATTAGTAGTTGTTGACTACGTCTCGAAGTGGGTTGAAGCTGTTGCAGTCCCAAAGGATGATGCAAAGGTAGTGCTTAAATTTTTTCACAAACATATACTCACCTACTTTGGCACACCAAAGGCATTGATTAGTGATCAAGGTACACATTTTCATTGCAACCAAGTGGCAGCCGCATTGAAGAGATATGTAGTTAATTATAGAATGGCTACTACTTATCATCCGTAAACTAATGGACAAGCCGAAGTATCGAATCGACAAATTAAAAACATTCTTGAGAAAGTTGTGAACCTTTCGAGGAAAGATTGGTCTTCCAGACTGGATGATGCTTTCTAGGTATTGCAGACAGCATACAAAGCTCCATTAAGGATGTCGCCATATTAATTATTTTTTGGGAAAGCATGTCACTTTCCAGTTGAACTGGAACACAAAGCAATGTGGGCAATTAAGCAAGTGAACATGGACTATGAAACTGCTGGAAAGAAAAGGTTACTGGATATCACTGAGCTAAAGGAGATCAGGTGAAATGCCTATAAAAACGCTGCAATTTACAAAGAAAAGACCAAGCGATGGCATGACAAAATTATTTTGCGGTGAAAATTTACTGTGGGTCAACAAGTTTTACTATTTAATTCTAGACTGAAACTGCATCTGGGTAAATTGTGCTCTCGTTGGTCTGGACCTTTCGAAGTTGTCGAAGTATTTCCTCATGGTGCAGTCATAATCAGAGATTTAAATGATGGACACCAGTTCAAAGTGAATGGCCAACAATTAAAACATTATCTTGGGAATATTGATCACAAGCAAGCAGAGACCATGAAATTTGTCAAAAAATTTAAATTCATATGAAATTTATTACGTAATTTTATTTTTATTTCTGTTCAAGTTTGTTTTATTTTTTTATTTCTATTTTTGTAAAATAATTAAGTACCATTGTCGACGCACTTGGGCTTTATTGTCAACGCAGTTCGTACTATTGTGCTTTCACTTCTAACTCATCAAGAATGAGGGCATATCATAACTTTCAAGATCTCACCATTTGATCAAAAGTTACCTAGTCATCTGATCTGTTTGAGCGGGAGTAATTCTTATTAGACATAATTATTCCCGTCAGCTTTATATCCCATCACAAAAATCACAAATTTCCATCTTCTTCTTTCATTCGCTATAAACCCCCTTTCACTATGCCGACTGTTACACATACAAAGCAACTATTTTTATTTACTTTCTTTTCTCCAAGCTTCTACCTTTACAAATTTAAACCATCTTCACTCTACAAAACAAACAAAATATGGCAAGAACGAGCGGATCAGTCAAGAAAGCCACCAAGCCTATTGAAGATCACTCGCCCTCTGCAACTGCAGTTCATGAGTCAGAATCCTCCATACCAATGGAGAGAAAAGAACCAATGATCCTTTTAACAAAGGCGGCCAAAGACCGATTTCAAAATAACATTTTAAAGTGAAACTTCCTCCCAGAACAGGGCATTCTCCTTTCACAACAGCAAGACTTGGGCAAACAAGTCCCTAGAATATCTTTAAGTTGAAGTGGGAGATTTTCTGCACGCATCTTGGAAGCTATTCTCCTCCATTGGTTTATGACCACGAGTTGGAATTTATCTTTGTTCGAGAAAGCTTAATCCCATTGGATGCTAAAAAATCAATGAGTTGTACAACACTAAAGTGGATGTCGATGAACACTCCAAGTTTATTGAGGATATCACAGACGAGAAAAGGGAATTGTTGGTGAAGGATTTATGTGTTGAAGGAGCATTGTGAATGGGTTCACATCAAAAGAATTATACGATGCACCGTCACTTTCTGACACTGCAAAGCAAAACCAGTTTCATTTTGTCAATTGCAGGCTACTGCCCTCTACTTACAACACCACAGTCAACCTTGATAGAATGTGTTTGATACATTCAATTGTCAAGGGCAGAAAGATTGATGTTATTGCAATACTCCACCAAAAAATTGCTGACGTGCCGCAAGGCAAACTGGAATTTTGGTTTTTCCATCGTTGGTGATGCTATTGTGCCAGTAAAAAGGGATCGTGGCCCGTGATGATGAAGAGGTCTTGAAAAATAAGGGCCTAAACAATGAAGCGTCTATTGAAAAAATGACTCGTGGAAAAGATACACCGACAATGAAGGAGGCAAAGACCAGCAAGACAAGGAAAGGCAAAACCAAAGCAGAAAAGAAGGGAACAAACTTGACTGCAAAGACATCATTGCTACGTAAAATGAAGGATATCGAGAAGTTGGCCAATTCCATCAGTAATAAGCAGATCAGGCTTGTCGCTACAATAGAGGATATTGACAGATCACAAAATTTCTTCTATATTTATACCAGTGCCTATAACAACTCTATTGTAGCCATATTACGTCAGTTAAGCCCGACCCCACTCCCAGAATTTCCAGTGTTCCCACCAATTATCTGAGAGTACAAATCCTCCTCCGAGGACTCAAATCGGTGGAATCCCCTCCCACTGTGCATGTCTCTGATGTTGAGAAAGAAGAGGACTCGAATGACATTGAGAAGTGCATGCGAAGGATTGATAGCCTGATCGAGGGTGACATCATTGCTGGTCAAGAGGTGTCTGTTGTTGAGGAAGACGTCCGTGTTGAGGTTGTGAATGAGTAGGCCAAGGAAGAAAATACTGAGACATAAGCTACTAGAAAAGAATCTGTTGAGGACATTGTCAATGCATCCGAGTTTGTGGATGCAACTAATGATAACCTGGAGCGAGATGGAGCTATACCGACGGAAGCTACAGAGGCAACAAATGAGGAGCACCACAATTCATTAGCTATAGTGGTTTATACCAAACCACTCAAGGTGACTCCTCCTACACAAGAAGTAGCCAATGATGTCGGGCCAACACCAGAAATTGAGGAGTGATACGAGGACCGCGCGAAGCCCAAAGAAAAGAAGAGAAATCGCTCAAAAGATAAAAAGTGCAAGAATGAGGAGAAAAAGATGAGGAAGAAGAAACATCGTACAGCCACATTGATGGCCGAGGAAAACTAAGTTAGTTTATTTTAAATTTTAGCTGAAGTATTCTTGCATTGCATGTAGTTGTAATTTTCATTTTGTTAGTGAACATTGTCGTTGCATTTTTATTATCATCATATTTTAATGTTAGTGCATTGGGGACAATGCAAAATTAAGTTTGAGGGAATGCACATGGGGTTTGAAAATACACCCACATTTTAATTTTTTTAATGAAGTATGCAAGGTTTTTTTGTGGTTAATGCAAATGTGTTAAAAAATTTTGTTACATTCGATGCTTATTCTTGAATCGTGTGAAAAATCAATGAATGAGTCGGATAAATTTAACTGAATGTTGTATCTTCAATTCTTTGATGAATGATTTAGGTTGCATTAGTAATAGATGACTAGTAGCATTCCTTGAATCTTGAATGAATCTGCCTTTTACAGCTACTCATATATATATAGTTATGAATAAGAGACACTCTAAAGTGGGTGTATTGTGAAATGTTAAAGAGGGAACACTCCAATGCAAGCTTTAGAAAAATGAATCTGGCCAAAGGTTGTCACTGCACGAGTATGTGTCGATGCAATTACGTACTCCTTGGGGGTTTGTTGCACTCCATCGTTACTTCTTAGGAATAAGGGTACAGTAATTCAACGATATCCCTTGTTCATAAAAAAAATATATTGTACAATAAATGTTGTATTGGTAGATAGAATTTAGGATTTGAAGCATGATGCTGGTTTTGATGAAGATACAATCTTATTCATTCATACTTATGTATTGTCGATGTAATATTCTATCATTTTAATGTGAACCATTCATTAGTATTTTAGGTGATTCAAGTTTTTAGAATGATCATTTGCCTTAGTGAATTCTTGTGTAGCCTTGCTAGTTTTTGTTTTACTTTGAGGACAAGTAAAAAATCAAGTTTGGGGGTGTGATAGTACTAGAAAGAACACATTTTTCTCCTTACTTATGGGTTAATTTGTCCCATTTACTTATCTTTAGTACATATTTTAGCATATGCAGTTTAGTAATTTACATTTTATGACTCAGTGGATCTCAGTTTAATTACCCTCAATTTTGTCATATTTTGGTACTGATGTCGATACATAAGTAATTTCAAATTGCGCCTAGAATTATTGCTGCACCTGACAGTTGTCAGGATAGGAAGAAAAATGCGTGAGCTGTCTAGTCTGGAACAACTAACTTGTATGTACAGAGGTAGCATGATTCTAATGAAAGGACATCTGGGCTATTTGGATAATTACTGACCAAAAAAAAAGAAAAAAAGAGCTTTTTGGATCATCTTCTTCAACCTATCCCCTGAAGCTTTCGGCTATGGCGGCTTAAGCTCCGATGAGTGAACCGACGTGAAAAGGATGCAGCTTAGCTCTTGACTAGGTGCACTGAGTGCGACACAAAAGAGAATAGATAGATTCAAGTCGAGTTGTTTAGGAATAGTATTCTCCACTTGTTTCTTTTATTTTTCTTTTCTAAACGCTAGTGATTACTTTCTATTTCATGAAAGTATAGAAGTGCATAGGATTTTTGGGTTAAATGTTATTTTATTCAATCTCGCTTCTACTGTTTAATCTTTGGGTTTAAATGTTTTTAACACGGAAGTGTTATTGCAGTCACTGTCATTGCAAGGTGCAGCGATAGTTCAAGCTAACAAGCATGACAACAGAAGTCGTTTAAGGATTAGAGGAATTTAATCCACATGTTCTTAATATTGTTCCATAGCCATCATTGGAAGGTATGGCTAATGTGCATGTTTAAGTCTTTGATTAAATATAGAATTTAAGCTTGGTAAGATATTCGTTGCAACTTATTGCATCGACAATCACCTAACTTTTTATACCTTGTGAGCACTTAGCATTTTTGTTGAATATTCATGTTAGGGATCCCAATTTATCATTATTATATTTTATCTTGCTATTTTCAAGTTATTGCTTTGACACCTACTCTCACAATTTATCTTGTTTCTATCCATTTATTGCACTAACATTGATAGACAAAAGACAACCATCCTCGTGGGGTCGATATCTGACAGACTCATAACTGTCTATTATACTTGCATTGACAGTGTACGCTTGCACACTATTACTGTGATGTTAAACAACTGATCAGCTAGCTGTGGCACAGGATGGAGGTGGGAGAATCCTTCCAATTGCATTTGCGATAACATAGAGGGAGTCAGGTGACGATTGAGATTTCTTTCTTTCTAGGTTGAGGAGGCATGTCTGCCCCCAACCTGATATCTACATTATATCAGATCGGGGCACTGTAATACTAACCGCAATTGAGCGACATGAAAGCCTATGGGATCCACACACCATCGGTATTGTCTTAGGTATGTTGCGACCAACTACTACGAGCAATATCGGTCTACCACTAAACGACGACAATTGACCAACATGGGTATTTAATCTCCACTAATATAATTTCATTTGTAATATTCAATTTATTCTAAATGGAAGAGTGGTATGTAATTTTCACTATCAACTTATATTGACAAGGTACGAGATCAATAAGGATCGTTTTCATGATATGTTGGCAATTTTACGGTCAGTTAACGATCAAGGCGAAGACTACCTCCGTAACATACCTTTCGATCAATGGACACAAGCATACGACGGTGGCCTACGATATGGTCATATGACCTCAAACCTGGCTGAATGCATAAATTCTATTCTAAAAAGAATGCATCATTTGTCGATAACCTCGATTGTGTGAGAGACATATTTTCGTTTGGTGGCACTATTTCCAAAGCGAGCAGTGAGTTATAAAGGCAAAATGTAGGGAGACCATGTATGGTGTCGAAAGGTATTGCATGAAATTAATAAGGTGAAGGCGCGGGCCAACACCATGCACACGTGTGTCACAATTGCGACAACCTATGATTTTAGGTGACGGAGTTCGACATACCGAACCAATGTATTATCGATGGGCAATATCATGTACACCTGAGAAATAGGACTTGCGACTGTGGGACGTTTGACGCACTTCGTTATTTATGCGCTCATGTAATTGCAACTTGCAGAATCTCTATTTGGATCCCATGAGCTATGTCAACGAAGTGTACAAAATAGAATACATGTACAATGTATGGAGACACGTATTCCCAATGATCCCAGATGAATGTAAGTGGTCGTCTGTATCGATTGCCGTAAGTCAATTTTGTGCTCATCATCGAGCACCTCAGGTGTCATGGGAATCGGTTGTCGAATCCAAATTACCGCAACACTCTATCCGTGTAGTGCATCTCAACAGTAGCGTAGTTGACCAATGGGACCTTAACATGCCAAATGTTTGAATTTTAAAAAAATTCATCCGGAATTACTGCCCGAATTGTCGGATCCTCGTATGGTGTCCATTGAAACTATATGAACGTGATAAAAAAATTAGTTATATACATAATACTAAATACTAAATACGAAACAACTATGTTATTTATATATTTCATTTAATACTTACATGCGCTTCCAACCGTTGGTCTAATAGAAGCCATATATCTTCAAGAGCGGTAGGTATTCCAGCATAACTCGGCGAATGGTTCCACCTAATTAAATAATTTTTTAGCATAAAATTATATTTTAAATCTATGTAATAATTGTAAAATCTAATATAAATTTTACCTCGTTATGAGTGAGAATGTATATGGGTGATTTACTTAAGGACATAAAAATGGAAAGCGTAACCGAGCCCATAATTGTTGTAGTGATAGTCAACCTCCGATTTTGGCTTTATTTGGTTTCGTCGCCCCGCACATCTCCCGGTACAATGTTGCCAACATGACAGATCCCCAACTAAGTTCACCAGCTGTTCTAAAATCAACGAGTTTCAGCAGCCACCTCAGATGTACGAGGTTTCGTGACAAGTACGGCATCAGATAACCTCTAATTATCTCAAGGATGTATGCCTGAGCATATCGTATTCTTTCTACTTCAGTTGAATCATCCCCCGCTCTGGGAATGTGTCTCATAACCAGCCCATCACGATCTGACCTCCGTAAATATTATCCAGAATCACACCCAAAAGATCGTAGCATATGGCTCCCCAATTAGCAGATTGAGCAGACCTGGTGAGTATGGACCCATCCATCGGCAATCCCAATTGTAACTGCACGTCCTCCAAAGTGATGGTACACTCCCCGCATAGAAGATGAAATGTGTGTCTTGGGTCTCCACCTCTCTATGAACACGCTAATGAGTTTCAGGTCCAACTTGCACCCTCGGCCTATATTGGCCACGTGCCAAAAACCCGCTTCACTCAAGTAATTTTCTATCAATGTTGATAGAGGACTAGACATATTACGAATATAACATTGTAACACCCGATCTATAGATTGTTATAAAAAAATTATAAAATAAAAATTAATTAAAATTATATAAATGAAAAAATTAAATAATATTCAAAATTTGAAATTAAATCTTACCATTTTTGTGACAGCCCAAAATTGACCCTAGTCGGGAAGTGGTTTCGGGACCACAAAACCGAGTCATAAAATTTAGTTAAAATTTTATTTGCATATCTTATATGTGTGATAGTACTTGTATAAAAATTTGATGTTTTAATTTTGTATTAGGAATGTGAATTTTGCTTGAAAGGATCTAGTTGAGAGACTTAGAAAATTATGATAGGTAAATAAGTAAGGACCAAATAGTATTAAAATAGGAAAGTTTGGGTTTGCATGTCAAAGTGCCCAATTCTTGATAAGTGGCCGGCCAAGCATGGTTCCATTCCTCCAAGTTTATGTTGTTTATTATTTAATATTGGTAAGTAAATTAGAATAAATAAAAGAAAGGAATTAAAAAGAAAAAAAAAAGATGAATAAAATAAGGGAGGAAGAAGGAGTGTTCATCCTTTTCCTTATCACAATTGACGTACCTAAAGAAAGAAAAAGAAGAAAGTGAAGTTAAGGCATTTGGTCATCTTCAAGTTGATTAAGAAGCTCTTGAATATTCGGTGCCTAGGGGAAAAGTTTCTAAGAAGTTTGGCCATGCATGTAACTAGATTGAGGTATGTTTGATATTATTCTTTGAGATTCATGTATATTTTAAGTTGTAAGTTTGAAATCTACCTAGCCATGGTTCAAATTTTGTTAATTGATGGAGATGATATTCGGCCATGAATGTTACATTCTTGGTTGGTATTTTGATGTCTTTGGTGATGAGGTATGAAGATGGTTGATTTTGAGTGTTTAATAAAAAGGATACATGAATTATTGTTAAATAATGGTCGAATGTAGCATGATTAAAGATGTGAATAAATTGAAGTTAAGGAGGTTGTCAATGAAAAATATGAGTTGGATGAGTTTTAGAGAATAAAAAAATTTAGGTGACTAGAGGTCAAGGACATTCGGTCAAAGGCTTGTGTGCTAGCAAAATCGGCCTAAATGTCGTTTTGATGTGTTGAATTGAGTAAGCTAGATGTTGGAACACATAAGGATTCGGCCTTCTAAAACAATAGAGATAAGTGTATGAAAGGCTAAGTTTAAGTAGTAAGGCCGAATAGGTTATAGATAAGGCACTTGTGAGTTCTTGGCCAAGCAATTGACAAATTAAATTAGAGTTCTTGTGACGTATAATGTCAAGTCTAACTTGGTATATTTGGCCACCTAACTAAGTACATCGGTGGTGTTGAATGTAATCTTACACATTCGGCCATATGGGGTAAAAATGGGTCGAGTGTTCATGAGATGAAATTAGGTGTTTAAATAATGTTATAGTTGACATTGTGCATATATACATGCATTCGGCCATCTAATTGAGTATGAAGGTGGTGTTAAATCTAATTGTGATGCCCATTCCGAAGTATATATATATACATATATATGTATATATACATAAGTATGCCCATTCGTGATGTTACCTTTAATTATGTGTATAATCGACTAAATGGGTAATTAGTGAGGATGGTTGCCGAATATACAAACATACATATGCATGTGTAATTGAATTATGAATGTTTAGCAAGATGGTTAAACTAGTTGATTTATTGATTAAGCTCAAGGAGTTAAAGGAGGAGAATCAAGCAAAGGCAAAGAAAAGATCATCGAGTAGCCGAGTTGGAACCGTCCTACCCAACACAAAGTAAGTCATCAAGCATATATTTTGTATTGATCTAAATAGACATAATGCCTATGTAATTATGCCGAATGGAATGATAAATTTATATACATGTATGCATGTGGTGATGAAAGTGTTGAATGAAAAGAAAAGAGGTGAGATGTATTGAGTTGTTGATCTCGGCACTAAGTGTGCGGGTATAAACATTTATGATCATGAGATTGGCACTAAATGTGCGGGTTTAAATTGTACAGCACTAAGTGTGCGAGTTTGATTATATAGCACCAAGTGTGCGAGTTGATTATATAGCACTAAGTGTGTGGACTTAATATATATTTTTGAATCACTATGGGCACTAAGTGTGCGACATTATTGAGTTAATCACGGACAGCGGATCGGGTAAGTACCTTGAGTTCGTGACTACTAGGCGCTATGTTTATATTTGAAGTTGAGCTTGGTAAGTTTGAACCTATGTGACAATTATAATTGAAGTCACGTACATAAGATTTATCGTGGAATAGGTGAAAGGTCGTTTAGTTGTATGATTGTAACGAAAATAAAATGATGTATGAAAATGCCTCAAATATCCTATTGATTAGTATATGGAATGTGAATGCATGACTTGGTATGAGATTGAACCGATAGGTTTGAGGAACTATGGTATGGTTCGGTATGGATGGAGTAACTAGCCTCGTTCCATTTTGCTTCCTCTTGTGATAATGTTATTAATGGATGGTAGTGCATTGCTTATGACTTACTAAGTTATATACTCACTCGGTGTTTCCTTGTCACCTATTTTAGGTTTCTTGGACTCGTCTCTTGTTGCGTGGTCGGGCCGTCATCGAAGTCATCACACCGGCTAGCAAGTTTTGGTACTTTCTTCTTAGTCGGCTTAGGAGAACATTTCGGCATGTATAGGCTATTATGTTGTGTTTGAACTTTGGGATGTAAACTTTTAGCCATGCGAAAATGGCATAAATGTCGGTTGGGTTTGGTTTATAACGTTAGGTCGTAAGCCTTGGTAATTCGACCCTTTTTTTTTATATGCCATATGTCATGGTTGGTTATTTTTGGTGTTAAAATTCATGATATGGCAATAGTGTAGTAGGGAGATGTTTGACAATGATTAGCCTTTGGCATGGCTAGTCATGATCATAATTTGTGATATGTATGATGAATTACTAGTTAGATCAAGGAGAAATCACGAAATGGGCATAGTTGCTTTCGTAACAGATGCTGGCAGCAGCAGTGATGTGAGATTTAAAAATCACTAAAAATAGTAGGAGTGGAATTAATTGATGAATAAATTATGTAATCGAAGCTCGATGAGTATATTTTCATATAGAAGTAACGAAACGATCATATGGACAGTATGTTAAGAGATATTCAGGATCTCGTGAGACAGGGCCAGAACGGTTTCTGGATTCCCTGTTCCGACTTTGGAAATTTATTATAAATTAACCAGAGATAATTAGGAGTCATGCCATATACGTACAGATTTCTCTCTGAGTCTAGTTTCTATAGAAACAAACGACATCAGTATTGAAGCTCTGTGCAGGGAGATATCCAAGTCGTAATGCACAAAGGTCAGTGTAGTCGATCCCTGTAACATGGGAGACTTTGACTAATAAACTGTACTAATTGGACTGACCAAAAATTCTACAAAAATTCTACCATATAGGTATATGAGTCTAGTTCTAGGGAAAATTTACGGAACTGGATTTCGAGTTTCAAAACTCAAGATATGATTTTTAAAGCGACTAGTACGCAGATTGGCAGCTTGTCTGGGAAATGTCAAATAAGTGGTTTGAAGTCTGTTAACACCTCGTGTTCGACTCCGGCGACGGTCTCGGGTTCGGGGTGTTACAATTTTCATTTGTTAGACGGAGATATGTTTATGGTCGAGACGAATTAATTCCCCAATCATAGCTAACACGATCAAATATCTTAGAAATCATAAAAAAATACTAATTTAGAAAAAAAATTAAAGGAAATAGTTAATTAAAGAGAGGTTTGAGAAATTTAGGGAGAAATTTAAGAGCTTTTTTGAGAATTTTGGAAGAAATGTTTGTGTGAAAAAAATAGGAGGGGTTTTGTAGGTTTTTTTTTTTACCATTGGACCCCCAACGGTCATTTAAAATTTTGACCGTTGGGGGTAAAAAATACGAGCTAAAATGCGTCCCTAAGGGAGCACTTTTGCCATGTTAGCAAAGCGCATCCATGTCAGCACG
The DNA here is from genome assembly GCF_007990345.1 of Gossypium hirsutum. NCBI lineage: Eukaryota > Viridiplantae > Streptophyta > Magnoliopsida > Malvales > Malvaceae > Gossypium > Gossypium hirsutum. Next base: position 38,589,592 of record NC_053447.1, read on the forward strand.
TTTTTTGCTGACATGGCAAAAGCGCTCCCTTAGGGACTCGTTTTGCTGAAATTTTCCCTTAAAACGCTCTTACATGAATGCGTTTTAGTATTTTCGGCCCATTCTAGTAAATAATAAATAAAGTGGTCCATTTCTGTAAAGAAAGTAGGAAATTGGCCTTTCTTAGTAAAATGGTCACGTCTAAATATTGCTAATTCAATTATTTTTAATCTTTTTTTTACTTAATTTTGATAGAAAATATGGCTATTATGGTTACAACTTACGTTCCAATTAGAAAACACTCTCAACATCGTCGAGTTAAGATGTAAGTTTGAATAATTGTTAAAGTACAAAATGAAATTAGATAATGCTAATATTATGCAACACATTCCGAGTGTTAATAAGCAAAATACAAGATTTGGAATAGATGCTCGTATGTTTGCAAGAAAAAAGAATTTTTATATAATATTAGCATAATTCTTAATAAAGAAATACTTAAAGAAATGTGGAACACTGATAGGAGAAAGATTAAATATTCAAATTTAATAATTAATTTGGCATTATCATATACAATATAAAAGAAGGAACACAAATAACTATAAAAATAAAGAGTTCTATACGTTAGTTTTTCGAGTTTCGAAATACTTCATTTTTTTAGTTATACGTAAAGTAATTCTCAATTTTTAGAATTAAATTTTAATAATAAGTTATATTAATTAAATAAATACAATAAAGCAAATATTATTTTAATTTCCATTTGGTTTTTTAAGAAAAAATATTATTTTAGCTTATTTTAACTAAGAAAAAAATAATAATTTAATCTTTGATAAAAACATAATTTATTGTACCACTATTTTGTTTTTAATAATTTATAATATTAAAATTAAACAACGTTAAAAATAATATAATTAAATAACATATAACTTCAATGATTACAAAATTGATAGAATATCATTATATTAATTTTCTAACTTTGATATTGATTTTTATAAATATTTAAACTTGAATTAAAAAAGTCTGGGTAAAATATACTTTCGATCTCTCTAGATAGCGTTGTTTCTATTTTGATCACTCTAATTTTTTTGTCAATTTAGCCACTCTAATTAAGATAATTGTTTGAATTAGTCAATGTCGTTAAAAATTATGTTAATCTACTAATAGATTGTTAACATGACATTTTTTTACTTTTGACTAAAGTTAGGGACCTCTCCATAATTAGTCCAAAATATTTTTTTTTTGTTTATTTTCCTCATGAATATTTCTATGGTAACTTTATCAACATTTGAATCATATTTAAGAAGAGAGAATCTAACAATAACGACGATGAATCATGATCGTGACCTCACCCTTTTCTATGAGCCTACTTGCCATCATAACACTACCAGCCAACCTTTTTTATGTTGAAACATCTAAAATTTATCCGTGATCTATTTTTATTATTGAAAATTTTTTTTTCTGGGTTGTTGAGAAACTAAGGGAAAGATGAAACTCAAATTGAGTTCTAAACTTGTTTTAGTCTTATCCAAACAAGTGAATTAGCTTCTTAAGAAAAAACGGAAAAATGAAAATCCTAACATCAGAATTCAATTAAAAAAAGGAAAATGAAAAAAATCGCTTCACGTCTATACTTTAAGGAGTAGATTTGAGTTTAGAAAGTTTTTTTTTTTCTTTTTAAGTAAAAAAGTAATATTTCTGGTAATTTGTTTGGTAAATTTTCTACATTTCCTACAAATTTGATGGTTGGTGGCTACTTTATTATTCATCATAGTACCCTTTTATCGAAGAACTTTTTGATATAAGGTTATGGTGGAAATTTTATAAGCTTGGTTAAAAATATATAAAAAAATGGAGCTTGATTGGTTATTTGATATGAATTATTTTGGTTTTTTTTTTGTTAATAAATGATGCGTTAATAACATCAATTTTATAAAAAAATTTAGCCTGATCGTGATAGTCGGGGGTGGTAGGCTAGCAAGTGGGCTCATCGGAAAGGGTGGGGTCATGGTCATAGTTTGCCATCGTCGTTGTTGGATCCTCTCTTTTTAAAGAGGATTCAAATGTTGATGATGCCACAATTGAAATCTCTATGTTGTAAATAAACCCAAAAAAATATTTTGAACTAATTATAGAGAGGTCCCTAGTTTTAGTCAAAAGTAAAAAAAAAAATGTCAAGTCAGTAATCCATTAGTGGGTTAATGTCATTTTTAACGATAGTGACCAATTCGAACAATTATTTTAATTAGAGTGACTAAATTGACAAAAAAAAATTAGAGTGATCAAAATAGAAGCAACACTATTTTAGAGTGGCTTAATGTAGTTTACCCAAAAATTAATATTATCAATTTAAATAGTATTTTTCTCGAGTTATTTTATAGAAAGCACATATATACCACCTTTAAAAAGTATTGTTTTTAATATTATCAAGTGTAAATAAAATGATCTAAAAAATTGTTCGAAGTAATTATATTCAAACGAATAAAATGCATTTACACTTATAATCATTTTTATTTATAAAGATAATTTTTATTTGTCATCTAAAATATACACAAAATATTATTATAATGTTACAAAAATTAGTAGAAATATACTCGCCAATGTAAATACTTTAATATTTTCAATTAAGTAATTTTTTAATTGAACAAAAAATTACAACTTCTTTTACCTTGATTTTTAAATAATTGTCATAAATTAGATATTGAGTTTTCAATTTTTATATAAATATGTAATTATAACTAATATATATTCAAATGGGTCCTTAGCTCGATTGGTGTGGGCATTGTTGTAAAAAAGATGTGGATTTGAGTGTACTGAAGCACATTATCCTCATATTTATGGGTTGAGAGGGGAAATGGGTAGTTCTAAATATTCTATAAAAAAGAACAAATATTTTTCCTTTTTTATCTAATAAATTTTCTATATCTGATCTATATTTATTTTATTATTTTCAATCCAATATTTAAATTTATTAAATGATAAACCAATTATGTGCAAATTAAATATTCAACCATTTGATGGCAATAATAATTGCTTTTTATTTTATTTTATTTGGATAAGTATTTGTAATTATATTCAATTGGATCTATTTTGAAAAGAAAATATAAATAGTATTTAATGAGTTATTAATGGTTTAAATTATTTTCTTTACTTTCAATTATAAATAATAATTTTCATAGATTAAGTTTTAACTAAAAGATAATTGAAATATCTCAAAGAAAAAATAATGATAATTTTTAAATATTAAAAATTTAGATAAATATTTTAAAAACCATTTCCGTAATGAATCAATAATATTTCTTGAAACTTAAGAACAAATATTTGGATTGAAATAAGAATATGGATAACATCACACTTTTACCTTAGTTATCAATAATCATGTTTTAAAAATTAAATTTATATATTATTATGTTTTAATTTTGAATTTTTTTTTTGAAAAATAGTTACAGATTGGGCTTTATTATTGAATTCAAAAGTTATAGAAAATAAATTCTGAACCAGACCAGGCCCGATTGGAATTTTGACCTCATCACCAAAACAAAACAGTAAAAAAAATGAATAGCTGAAACGCCAATAACTACTCCTATGAAATCCTAAAAAGCAGCATAACTGAACCTTCTGGAAGCCATTAATGCTGCTATACAATCTTTCCCAATCAGCATCATAACTTTCAATCGTCTTGTCCCTTCACCTGCCTTATCTTCTTCAAGACGAAATCATACTCCCGAGGAAACCCCATTTTCTGTCTTTGCTTTACCTGCCTCCGCTCGATTTACCCATTTCATTTTCATCCCTTTCATTCATTCCGGTTCTCCCACTCCATCCCTTTTCTCTCTTATCTTCTGCATATTCAGGGACTCCCTCAACTAGGTATATTATTCTTTTATCCCTCAGCATTGCTTTTGCTATCGTATGCGCAAGACTGTTAACTGCTCTTGGAACATGTTCAAATCTGCATTCCTGGAATCTTGATTGTAGCTTATGAATATCACTGATGTAGGCACATACTTGTGATTTATCTGGGATATTAGATCTGCATTTCTTTATTATCGATAATGAATCTCCTTCAATAATGATTTTTCTCCATTTCATTTCTTTACCAATTTTGATCGCTTTCCGGCTCGCGAGCGCCTCGGCCGCAAAAGGAGATGCCACCTGTTGATATATCATCAAGCATGAGAGCAAAACCTTGCCTTCGTTGTTTCTAGCCACAATCCCCACAGCCGATTGCTTACTCTTTCCATCATATGATGCATCAAAGTTTATCTTCACAATCTGATCAGGTGGCTTCTTCCATTTGCTTGTCAATTTATATGATTGTGCTTTACTTTTTCCTATCCCGTCCAACTCTGTTATGTAGCTACTAACGAATCGGCCTATTTCTTTTCCAGATTTGCTCACTTTATTATGCACTCTGTTATTTCTATCTCCCCATATAGCCCATAATGCACAGCAAAATATCCTACACTAAGATTCCGAGTTCTTTGCAAAAACTCCGGTAAGCCACTCTGCAAACTCCAACTGTCTTTCGTGCACCAAAACATTACATGGTAATTCCTTCCATACTGATTTTGACACAGGGCATTCGCAAAAAAGGTGATTCATACTCTCTGTTCCGACTCCACATCGTGGGCACACTATTGTGTTTATTAGTTTTTTCTGAAGTAGATTAACCCGTGTAGCTAGGAAATTCCACGATATCTTCCAGATTGTAATTTTGATTTTTAAGGGAAGATTCAATAGCCATAATTTTTAGTAAAATTCCTTGTAGCCTTCTTGTAAAGCATAAGCTCTAGGATCATCCTCGATATTCTGTAATAGTTTATAGGAGCTACGAACTGTGAATTTGCCCGACGCCTCAGCACTCCAGACCCGGAAGTCATCATGAGGATCCTCTGCCAGTGGAATACCAATAATCTTCTCAGCTAAATCCTCCGGAAAGGTAGAAATTATCAACTCTTCCTTCCATGTTCTATTATTTTGATTGATTAGATCGGCAACTTTACAATCATTCAAATTTGTGACTATAGCTGATAATCTGTTTCTTCCCACATCGGGGATCCAATTGTCGCAACCAACTGTAATTTGTTCTCCCCTTCCTACTCTCCAGCACATACCTTCCCTTAAAATACCCTTTGTAGCCCAAATACTTTTCCACGTATACAAAGCATTGTTCCAAACATGAGTCAAGGAAATTATTATTCGAAAATATTTTACTTTTAAAACTTGAGCTAATAATGAATCTGGATAGTTCAATATTCTCCAACCCTGTTTAGCTAATAATGAGACGTTAAATTTAGCCATATCTCTGAATCTCAAACCCCTTTCTCCTTTTGACCGGCACAAGTAAGTCCATTTACACCAATGAATTCCTCTTCTCCCATGACTCTTTGCCACCAGAACTTAGCAAAAACGCCTTCTATATCTCTGCAAAATGACTTAGGTAATAAAAAACAAGACATTGCATATGTTGCAATAGCTTGTAGGACCGACTTCAAAAATACTTCCTTGCCTCCTTGCGACAACATTCTGGTGCTCCACCCGTCGATTCTACTGTAAATTTTCTCTGTGATATTGAAAAGATTCCTTTTTCCGTCTGCCCACCACATTCGGAAGTCCTAGATATCTTTCCATATTTGTTGAGGTTCTTATCCCCATAATTGCCGAGACTTTGTTCTTTTTGTCTTCTGTAGTATTAGTGCTGAAAAAGATTGTAGATTTGTTAAAATTAACACATTGACCGAAACTTTTACCATATTCTTTCAAAATTTCTTTGAGCACCGTTGCCCCCTTCTTGTTGCTTCCCCAAACAAAATACAATCATTTGCAAAGAGTAGATGTGTAATTTCCGGGCCTCTCCTACTTTCCTTTGCTCCTTGTAACAACCTTTCCTTCGATGCCAGTCTCATCAAGGCTGATAACCCATCACTGCACATTAAAAAGAGAAAAGGGCTCAAAGGATCTCCTTGTCGCAATCCTCTTGTTGGCTTAAAACTTCGCCCATAACCTCCATTAGTATTCACAACATAGGACGTAGTAGAAATGCATTTCATGACCAACTCTACCCATTCTATATCAAAACCCATACATAACATGACTTCTTTTAAATAACCTCATTCAGCCCTGTCATAGGCTTTACTCATATCAAGCTTTATGGCCATATATCCTTTTTTCCCTCTTCGTTTTTGTCTAAATGTATGCAGAATCTCATAGATAAGTAGCACATTATCTGTAATTAGCCTTCTTGGGACGAACGCACTTTAAGATGCATCAATACACCTTCCAATACCGATTTGAAGTCGATTTGCAATTGTTTTTGCCACCACTTTATAAAGGACTGAACATAAACTAATAGGTCTGAAATTGGCTAAGCTAGTAGGGTTAGAGATTTTTGGAATCAACACAATCTCTGATTGAAAGAACCAAAATTTTCACCATTATTAAGAATTCCCAGACAGAAATCAACAATTTCCTGCCAAAATTTCTGAAAGAAGATTGCTGGAAAACCATCCCGACCTGGTACTTTTGTGGGGCCCATTCCTTTCAAAGCCTCATGAACTTCTGCTGCTGTATATTTCTTCATCAAGGCTCTGTTAATTTCTACTGGAATCTTACTATCAATGCCTGTTAGAAGATGAGAAGGATCTACTGCTTCACTTGATGTAAATAAATTCTGAAAGTACCTGGTAGCCACTTAATTAATCTCACTAGCTTCATTAGCCTCTCCCCCATCTTCCAGATCTAACTTTGAAATTGTATTGATTTTCCTCCACATTGTGGCGAATCTATGGAAAAAAGCCGTATTTCGATCTCCTACCTTAAGAAATTTGCCCTTGCCCTTTGTTCCCAATAGAGCTCATCCTTCTCAATCTCCATGTTTAAATGAATTTTGGTATCGATTATTTTTGCCATGACTTCATCACTCCTATCCTGCTCTATTAATATTTCAAGCTGCTTAGTAAGCTTTTTCTTCAAACCTTCTCTTCGTTCTTTTATTGAATTTGCCCATAACTTTAAATCAATCTTTAATCTTTTGAGCTTGTCATAAACTGTGCCTACTCCTGACTCCCAGGAATCTCTAACTACTTCCTCAAATGTATCCTCTATGATCCACCATTCCTCAAATTTAAACCTTACATTGCCTTTATGAGTGTCTCCACATTTTGCATTAACAAGAATAGGACAATGATCAGACATGGAATGAGTTAAATGCTTGATAATACCTGCTGGAAATAATTGCTTCCACTTGTCGTTTGCCACCCCCTTATCAAGTCTCTCTCTAATATTCGTCTCCGATGAATTTCCCTTTTCCCAAGTAAACAAGGCCCCTGAATAACCCAAATCTTCAAGTAAACAATCTCCTAAAGCCTCTCTAAACGCCTCCATTCGACTCTCCTCCCTTGGTGCGCCCTCGTATTTTTCATAAGTAAAAAGTATCTCATTAAAATCACAGCATACCAGCCAGGGATGCCTCCTATCTTGTCCCAACTTTTTTAGCAAATTCTATGTAGCACTCTTATCTTTTAGCATAGGGCGAACCATAAAACCCCGTGAATCTCCAATCAACTTTGACTTCTACATCACCTCCTTTAATCGTAGCATCAATATGGTTCTTGGAATAACTTTGTAAACATACTTCAATGTCTCCTTTCCATACCAAGGATAATCCTCCTCGCGAACCCTCAGCTTCAATGTCAATACCATTGTTGAAACCACATCTCCTTCTAACTTTTTCCATGCGATGTTTATCTAACTTTGTCTCCATTAAGAAGACCATTGGGGGATTGTGTTGCTTTAGAAGAAAGCAAAGCCTCCTCACTGCCCATGGACTCCCCAATCCACTAACATTCCTACTTATTATTTTCATAGCGTCCGGTCGGCTTGCCAATTGGCAGCCACTGATATTAGTAAATGTTGTACCTCCGTTTGCTCTGAACACTCCAACGTCCCTTCTGAGCAGGCTCTTTCACATTCCTCCACGTCAGCCATTTTCACTCTTTTACTTCCATCTCTTTCATCACTCCTCAGACTACCTTCTTCTGTAAACTTTCTCTTCCTCATACTATTAGCATCCGCTAATTCTACCTCCATATACAATGTCTTTATTCTTTTCCAACTTTTTCTCTTTTCTTGATTAATGTTTGTACACACTTGTGCTTTGCTACTGTCCATCTTCACGACCTCCTCTGGCCCAAATTTGCTTTCCTGCTTTTGCAGCAACTCTTTTCCTCCCATCAGCTCCATATTTTCTTGGATTTCCTATATCTCATTCTTCCTTTCATCAAGCAATACTTCACCTCCTGTGTATGAGCTCTGAACTCTCGCATTCCTCCACATAGCACTAAACTGCAAACTTTCTTTTCCAACTTGTTTTGATTCTGCTTTTAAAGCCATTGAATAAGGTGGATCACTACTTATTTTGCCTTTTCTTACAGGTATTATTTGAGTACAATCTGTAAGTCCATGCCCCATTCTTCCACAGCCAAAACAAAAGGAACCCACATTTTCTTAATATTAATGCTTGAGACGAAAATTCCTCGACATAGTGGTTTCCGGACATCCAAACTAATTCTGAGTCGGTAGCAAGTATCGCATATTTCAGATCTGATAACCCCCCGAATGTGACACCAATTGCATGCATGAGATCCTTCTTATCAAACTCTGGTAAGTGCAAATCAATTTTTATCCAGAACGGTGAAGAGGTCATGCTAATCTGATCTCTTTCCATCTCTTGGCTTAATCTATTGAATAAAATAAGACTCTTATGAAAAAGCCACGGTCTTCCCTCCAAAATTGACTCCAAATCTTCCTCCAATTCAAAAACTATTAAGAATAGGTTTTGACCTACCCTCTGAATCTCAAAATTTTTCTTGGTCTTCCAAATACTTCTCATCTGTGCCCTAAAGCTTTCTGGGTTGTAGAGTTTTCCTGTCCAAACTGTGCATATCAACGTTGGTTTGGAATTTGGTACCGCCTTCGACCCCTTAACCGTTAATTGAATGAGTTCAACTGCTAAAAGGGAGATCTCATCCCTTCCCTCTCTATCCTCACCACCGCTTTCTTCCATCCCAAGCCGCAGAAGATACTGCTTTCTCTAGGACTCTACGAAGCACTTTTGGGAGCACAGAGATAATTATTATGTTATTAAAAAAATAATATAATCATACAAATGTTATGGATGTGTTTTATAAAATATGAAAATGTTGGTGTTTTAGTGAGTTTATTAAACTTGGTTTTATTTATAAAAAAAAGTAGTGAATGATACATTTTTCTTTAAATAAAATAATAATTAAATGTATTTCAACTTATACATACAAAAAAATTAGTATTACATATATGAGAGTGGATAATAATACATTGAAGTTGTAAATAACAAATGAAGCTAAGCATGATTTAAATAAATAATCATATTTATAATTCATATTTTATGTTATAAATTATTTATTATTAAATAATCATAAATTGAAATATATATTTGCTATATTAAAACAGTAAAGTAAACATTTTTCAATGAAATATTAAGAATATTATTTAAAATTTGAAATAATTATTACGGTTAAAATTTATTATTAAAATAAAATTGTGAAGTAAATAAATTTATTAACATAATAAATTATTTTATACTATTAAAATGAACATGTATATTTAATAATATTGAAAACTATAATGTTAAAAATAATAGAAATTATAATATCTGACATCCATATTATAATATTTTAAAAAAATTATTATTAATACAATATTGTGCTTGACTAAATTTAATTTTTATATAAAAATTAATTCATAAAGGAAATTCTTTCAAAAAATGACTTGAACTTTTAATTCAATTTACAAGAAAAGAGGTTGGTTTTCTATTGATTTGTAAGGCATTTCTTATTTATTAAGTTAATTTCCCTAAAACAAATATAAAAAATATAATAAGTATTTTCCATAAAACAATCACATTATTACTTTAATTAATTTTTTATTCAAACGAAAAGAATTATTTTAATTTTAATTTACGACATGAATAAAAACTTAAACAAATTGTTGAGGAGAGATTAGACTTGCTTTTATACTTGAGTTTTATCATTCAACTTCGTTGAAAACTTTGAAGGGTTACTCACCAAAGATATGGGGTTCAAATCCCAAATATAGCAAATAATCACATTTTCTTGATTGGCGAAGTATTATCACTTCCTGAATCCTTCAAAGCTTTTAAAGGAGATGAACAAAATTCTTGTATGGTGATAATATTGATGATTATTAAGCATGAATAGTATTTTGAAAATTTCTATGGAAGTAATAATTTCCCTCCACACAACTCATTAACAAATCTTATTTTAATTGTTTTAGTTGTCAAACAAATGTAGATAAGTTTATCTTAATTATTTTGGCCCAAAATTTTATCTTATTTAATCAATATTAGGATAACATTTGCCTTTGCCTTTGCCTTTGGTCCTAACAGCAAATATTAAGTTGGATCTTGCAAGCCTCACAAACTAAAGCTACAAACTTCAAAAATTAAAGAACCCTAAAACCTCCGTTTCTTCTCTCTTTTCAAACGCCTCTCGTTCCCTTTTTGAAACGTCTCTCTTCCTTCCTTTGAAAAAAAAAAACGTTTTTAGGGTTCCTTTCTCTAATTTCTGTATTTCTTTAATGCGCTTCTGATTTAATTCGTCGTCTCGTCGTTCTAAATTATCCAATTCGTCGTCTCATCGTTCTAAATTACCTTTCTGTTTTAGGGTTTATGTGACATGCAGGCCATTGATTCTTCACGCAGTTCGAATCCTTTCATCCTCTGCATTTCCTCAAACTTGGAAATACCCTTATTTGCTTTCTCAGTTGGATCCACTTTTTATTCCTTTTCCACTTCGGGGTTTAAAGATCCAAGTCCACTTCAATTTGGGTAATTCTTAGGGTTTTAATTGTTTCTTCTTTATATTCCATTTCAGAGGGCCAACCCCCCCCCCCCCCTTCAAACAAAAATATTTTAAAAAATTTGGGGCCTTTGGGCATTGTTTAGGGTTTTTGGTGGGTGTGGGATGAATAGTATATTCAGTGAACAGATACTTGCAGATAAGCTTTCCAAGCTCAACAGCACTCAACAGTGTATTGAAAGTATCCTTTTTCGTTCTTTCTTTCCTTCTTTTTCCCTCCTCCAATCTTGGTAGTAGTTAAGTAACTTCTTTAAGTTGTTTGTGTTAGTATAGGAGATGAGAAGTAAAAATGTTATGAGTTCTATGTTTGCTTGTATTGCTTTTCAATGCATATTCGTATTTGATGTATTCTCTGTCAAAGAAAGGATTTTTAATGGGAATGTGAGTATGTAAATTTTTGTTTAGTGATGCTGATCCTATGTCTACTTGAGTTTGCTTTTGTGTTATTTATGCAGCTAACTCAATTTTAGCTATTTAAAAATTTTAATTTTCTCTCTTAAGCTAATTGATTGAGAATTGAAGCTAACTGTTAAAACTTAAGCACGGTTGGTTATACTTATTGTATCCATTATCTCAGTTTATGCATATTTTCCCGAGATTCTCTATTATGATTCATTATGCGCTATTTGATAGCAGAAACTATTAATATGCTCACAATCGAGGTTGTTTTGAAGAAAAATGTAGCAATTGGATGATCCAGACATATAAGACGCTCAATCTTTTAGATCTTCAATAGGTCTACTGCTCATTTTGTTAAGGTATTCGTAATCAAAAACCTTAAAACAAAATAAGATGGTATTAACTAGTAGACTCACAAATCGGGAGAAAGCAATGGTACCAATTTGCTATAAGATATATGGCATTTGAAATTTATAAAAAGAGATCATTCTTGTTCAACTTGGGTTTATTTGATTTTGAACTGTGTGATGATGTACATTGTACACACAATAATTTTCTTGTTCTGACACAGTAATTTCCATCAGCATGGACTGGAAGTTTGATGTTGCTTCGACTGTTTAACAGAAAAGTTTAATTTTTTTCCATCTAATCTTTTTAGTGGCACCATTGTGCTATTGCATGGACTAGTAATTCGTATGGTACATTACCTTAACCTATTCTGTATATAGCATTGTCACATTGGTGTATATTTCACCAAAGTAACGCAGAACTGGTTGTTGCAACATGGGATAAACAGTTTCACAACTCAGAGATGGCTCAGAAAGTCCCCTTGTTGTACCTTGCCAATGATATTCTGCAGAACAGCAAGCGTAAAGGAAATGAATTTGTTAATGAGTTCTGGAAAGTCCTTCCTGCAGCCTTGAAGGACCTTCTTGAGAATGGTGATGATCGCGGGAAGAATGTGGTTTCCAGATTGGTAATTTCCAGCTTTAAAAAAATATGAATGACATGGCTCTTTATCTCGTGTTAGCTGGAAAACTTAAGTTTATTTTTTTAATGACTACGATACTTTTTTAGTGGTCGAGGTATATAGTGTTTGCTTCATTGTGCTATTTCACAATGTTTATAGTTGACCAATTGGCATTTAATATGTTCAAATAACTGAATGCTTTCATCTGGCTTGGGTTTATTTATGTTGACTTGGATTATGCAGATATACCTCCAAACACCCAAAATTATGGTTTGTTCTACTTGTTTGTTAGGCATGCATGTATCCATATGTTAATAAGTGCTTCAGCCAATTTTTCTACAGTATTATATTATTTTCTTATTAACAGTGTTGTAAACTGTTATGGTTATACATTTTCATTACAATTTGTTAGGTAGGTATATGGGAAGAACGAAGAGTATTTGGGTCCCGAGCACGAAGCCTAAAAGATGTGATGCTTGGTGAAGAAGTGCCTCTGCCATTGGAATTAAGCAAAAAGCGTCCACGCTCTGCATCTGTCAGAATTGTGAAGCGGGACTCAAGATCCATTAAAACGGTTAGATTTGTTGGCCTTCCCCCCCTCTTGTATTATATAGTTCAGTCTTGTTTTGATTACAGAGGATACCATTTCAACTGCATGGTTTATTTGAAATGATTTTCACTTTTCTTCCTTTCTAATATGATAAAAACCAATTCTCATGTCATCTTGTTGCTTCTCACACCAGAAGTTGTCAATTGGGGGCACAGCTGAAAAAATAGTTTCAGCATTTCATTTGATACTCAGTGAACAGCCAAATGAGGATGAAGAGATGAGCAAGTGCAAGTCAGCAGTTCATCGAGTGAGGAAGATGGAAAAAGATGTGGATGTTGCCTGTTCAATTGGTAATCTCTTGATTATGTTTTTCTCATAGGATATATTGGAAGTTCATTATGGGATTCTTAAAAGGTGTTATCATTCAAAATTCTCTTTTTGATGCAGCAAAGGATCCAAAACGGAAAACCTTGTCCAAAGAACTTGAAGAAGAAGAAAATCTTCTGAAAGAATGCATTGAGAAACTCAAGTCTGTGGAAGCAAATAGAGCAGCACTTGTATCACAGTTAAAAGAAGCTCTTCATGAACAGGTACCTACATATTCCATAACTTTCTTCCTATGTTAAAATGTTTCTGCTTATTTGCAATATCGAGCAGATCATTAAGCATTACCTTTCTTTCTGAAATCCTTTTCAGGAATCAGAGTTAGAGAATGTTCGTACACAGATGCAGGTATGTATTTAGATAATTCTATTATGCATTCCTCTGTTTGCTGATTTCCAGATGTAATGCGAAAGATGGCATGTATTCAATTGTACTGAACTCTTTATTTCTTCAGTTCTTCTGATGAATGCTTGTTTCTTATCAGTTTCTGGATCATGTTTGGTTCCAGTGTTCTGATGTTACTCCTTTGGCCTATGAGAAGTAGTTAAAACTTATGTTGCAATTGGAACTAATAAGTCCATCACATCTTAGAATTTTAGGGAAACTTGAAACTGGTAGTTAGGAGTATATGCTTGCAAAGAACCTTTCTATTTGCCTGGACCAGTATAGAATTTGATTATTGTGATGCGTTTGGGAAAGTGTGCATCACATTTGGTTTAATAAATAGATAAAATGCTGTTTTCCTATGGTTGGAGTCTCCTGAAATGTATAGCACTGCAAATCTTTTCCGCTAGTTTGTATGAAGTTTAGGATTTCGAAGGTGTACTCGAAGGATACTAGAGATTATAGTCTTTTAGATGAGTAGGCAATTTGCTATAGTTGCATTTGGGAGTTGATATGTAAAAAGTTTGGTCCAGCTTTTCAGGGTGTGAGCTTAATTTAGTTGTTGCTGATCACAAAATCTCCCATGTATGCTAATGTGCTAAAAGTTGGTTCTCTACATTTTCTAACAATAGGTAGCACAAGCACAGGCGGACGAAGCCTTTAACATGCGGAAGCATCTCAGTGATGAGGATTATGTTTCAATGTCATCTGCTACAACGGTCCTATCAATTGACGCCAATGCAAAAGCTGGAGAAACACCTAAGCGGAGTGCTGCAGCCATTGCAGCTGAGGTTGCAGACAAGCTTGCTGCTTCTAGCTCCTCTCAGATGATCATGCATTCTGTTCTCTCTACATTTGCAGCTGAAGAAGCCAAAAATGTTGGTCTAACAAAGGCGTCCACACAGTCAAACTCCCTCAATTCTGTCACCGATGCAATTTCAAAATCAGAGAAGTCACTGCCAGTTGCAGATTCTACTGCTCTTATGCCAACACAACCACTATGTGCTCCAATAAACCATTCTTATCAATCCGTTCTTGTGCCTCAACCGGCCATGCAAAGCCAAACCACTTCCTCTCAGCCTCAATATCACATGCTTCCTAACATAGCTGCACAACAATTTTTGCAGTCATCAGGGGGGACACTAACCCCATATGGTACATATGGTGGTATGCCACCTTTGCCACCTGGACCACCACCACCGCCTCCCTACATGGTTAGTCCAATGTTACCATTGCCAATAACTCAGCAGCAGCCAATACCATCCGGTCAGCAAACGGCCTCTTTGACTCAGCAGCAACTGCTGCCTGTAACTCAGCAACCACCTGTACCTCCCAGTTTCCGGCCTCTTCAGCCACCGGGAATGGTGTACTATGGTCATCCGCCTCATTCGTAGTAAATAGAAACAATCATTTAGATTAGGCAGATGAGAACTTTGAAATTTTGGTTTGTGAGGAATTGAAATTGTGGAGTAAATCAGTTGTAGCCAGAATAATCATACAAATGGTTTCAAGGAGCAACTAGTAACCAGGCAAGAAATAGCATTTTTATTTATTTATTTTTGTTGAATATGGATCGTGCTACTTTATTTTCTTCTCTACCCAAGGGTTTTAGGGCTGATCAAAGAAGCCAAGAAAGCCGAAAAATTGAAGCATTTTGGTTTCGGGTTTATATTATCGCTAATGAAAAAAAATCATTTTCAAAGAAATAATTTTAATAAGATAATATATATCTATATGAATTAATTTATTGAATCTAATTATTATTATGTTATTAAAGAAATAATATAATCATACAAAAATGTTATGGATGTGTTTTATAAAATATGAAAATGTAGGTGTTTTAGTGAGTTTATTAAACTTGGTTTTATTTATAAAAAAAAATTCTTTACAATTTGTCTTGTTTATAAAAGAAATAATTATCCATAAGTTGTATACGTTTGACAATTGTAAATTTAATTGTTTATATCACATATAACAATGACTGAATTATAAATAATTAAAATTAACAAGTAGTAATTAATTAAAAGAAATAACATAGTAAAACATTAGGTCTATATATTGCTTTTTCTTTTAAAAGATTTGAATGATTTATAATTTAATAACTTCAAATGAAATTAACAAGTAGTAATTTATTAAAAGAAATAACATAGTAAAACATTAGGTCTATATATTGCTTTTTCTTTTAAAATCTTTGAAATAACTTCAAATGATTTTTTTTTAAATGGGGTTATGAATGATTATGGTATTAATTTAATTTTTAATTCACTTTATAAATGCATATATGAATTTAGAGTATGTATTATGATTGTTGTGATCAATTATCAAAAATTGCAATATTAATTTTTTTAGCCCAAAATAAGGTAATATTTATTTATTTGACAAATAAAGCCCAAATTTGCAAAAAGAGAAAAACTTGTTCCAAACTAATAGAATTGAAATTTTTGGTTTTGAATTTTTTTTTACTCAATATGGTTTCATTTTTAAGAGTAAAAAAAATCGAATGAAGTGGTTCGATTCAATTTTTGTTCAAAAAACTAGATCGAGCACTCCCACAAGGTTTGCTTGTCATCTATGGTTTGTGGGAATAACTCCTCAATACCAATGTTTATGTACGGAACAAAAACTCTTCGCTTTAGGTTTAAAATGTCCAAAAAGAAGCTTTCATAAAATGTTTAACGAGATACTTGTACTTTGAAAATATCCAATATAATATATGAACTATTAATCTGTGTACTATTATGGTACTTGGAGTTAACAATGTTAGTAAATGATAAACTAACCAATGAAAATACGGCACATTTATTTATTTTTTCAAATCCTGAAGTGTCTGATCATATGTAGTGAGTCGAAAGTTGAGCTCTCATGGTAGTGAGCCGAAAGTTGGTATATTGGATGTATGATTTATGTATGACATGACTTCACCCACAATAATGAAATTCATAGCTCGAACAAAGAGTAAATGATATTATCTCAATAGCATTGTAATGATAATTTAATGGTGGCGATGAGATAAAATGAATCAGATTAAATAAGTGGATTTAACCTAAAGGGATAAAGGATATCCAATAAAGTAACACATATATGATAAGGTCATTGGACAAAAGCATAACACATGTTGCTTTTGTAATGATATATAATAAAAAGATCAGTCATGGTACTTTTAATGGATTGACTTCGTGACTAAATAATTTGTGATTAATAGATGAAGAGTTGAAACTTAATTAAAAATTATTTAAGCCCTAATTATATACGTCCGGCCAGTCCCTTCGCTAGCTCAACATAACTTTGTATGGATTGCATAATATGAATTGATTAAAAGAATGGACAAAAATGACGAATGAGAAATAGATTGCATGAAATACTACCCGCAATAAATGTATTTTCTCAAGATGACTAAGAAATTAATTTAATTCCTTTGGGGGCATTATTTAATTGAATGACATTAAATAATTAAGTTTAAAATGAGAATTAAATTGATTAGTCATCGTAGTTATAATTTAATAGAACAATTAATTTAATTTATGCATAGATTTTATTACAGTAAAGTTGTTATGATTTTAACCAAATTAGAATCGAGTTGTCTAAATTCTTTAATTGGATTAATTAATTGTGAAAAATAAACCTTTTGAAATAGAAAATTGAGTTATTAGGTTGGATAATTATATGAACTTGTTTTAATTTAATTTAAAATTGCATTGCTTATATAATTGTACCAAATACACAAAAAACCTGAAAAGCTCATTATTGGGCATGTGTGTGAGGTCTTATACTTAAAGTATTACTAGCACTTCTATTTTTTATTAAAATATTATTTTTTTCTTCTTCCTATTCTAATATAACTCATGTGGATTTCTCCTTCAATCGATAAGTCAATTATAGTGATTGAGAAATAACCTCATACCGTCAGCTTTTTCGTATGTAAATTAATTACGGGAACAACCTGATAGTTACCTCAACCAAGCGAACAAACTTGAAATCAACTTCCACAATTTAATTCCTTGACAAACTTGCAAACTAGAAGGACCCGTCTCGAATCAACGGCCTCAACTGCGCGAGTTATTTAAACTTGATTGTTAATTCCTTTGAAGGATCTAACCATTCACTCAATTAGTCATGCCGATTTGTTTTTTGGTAGATAGAATACGACAAATATGAACCGTATCGATTCTCCAATTGTATGCCGCACAACACCAAAACAAAAAATCCTCCTTAACTTGATGTTATAAGAATGTTATGAGGCAACTAAATCTATGTCTTAAACCAGTGAAATAATGAGAAGCCTCACAATTCTCTCTTGGATTAATGATCAGCCCAAAGTTTGAATGATAAAAAGAAAATAATCGAGGAAATAAAATAGAACTTAATTGAAAATATAAAAAGTGAAAGTGGCTTAATGGTGGTGGTGAATTCCACCACACTGCTTACATAAAAAAGCAAGGGATAGAATTAAAAGAACAAAAACAATTAAACTTTTAATTACTGCCCAAAACCAAACTTGACCGCTCCACCTTCCCATCATCTTTTTTAAACCCAAACTTCCTAAAATCTTAATCTTAATCAAATTCTTAAGATAAAATTAAGGAATTATCTAATAAAATAGAGATAAAAGTTAAAACATAAAACATAAAAATAAAAGGTAAAATCTAATCTTAATAAAATTCCTAAATATATTCTTTTTACAAATTAATGAATTATCTAAGTTCTTTGAATCTTCCCAAGCTTTCTCATGAGCACCTTAATGTCCTTCATGCTCCTATTACTGATGACGACATCAAAAAAGTGGTTTTCGATCTCCGACCTTTGAAATCTCCTGGCCCTGATGTTAAACAAGGAATATTCTTAAAAAAAAAGGATTTTATGGGTGATCAGATAATTTCCTTTGTTCGAGATTTTCTGAATGAAGGTAAAATGCTCAAAGAAATCAATAAAACATTCATAGCCCTTCTACCTAAGAACTCATCTCCTACTATTTCAGACTGTAGACCAATAAGTCTTTCCAAGTCGATTTATAAAATCATTTCCAAAATCTTGGTTTCAAAATTAAGGCCTCTTCTTGAAGACTTAATTTCTTCATTTCAAAATACTTTCATTAAGGGAAGACATACTAATGACAATGTGATTCAAGGTGCGGAACTTTTAAAAAAATCCTTTCCAAGAAAAAGGGTCCCGGCATCTTAGGAGAACTTAAGCTGGATATGAATTAAGCTGGAATTTCATTGCTGCAGTCCTCAAGGAAATGAATTTCCCTAATTGGTGGATTCATCGCATCATCACTTGCATTTCAACTGTCTCATTTCAAGTGTTGGTGAATGGCACACTTTTCAAGTCATTTCAAGCTTAAAGGTGTATACGTCAAGGTGGTACTTTTATCACCTTATATTTTCATATTGTGTCTTAATGTTCTTTCACTTGCTTTAATCAAGGCTTCGGAAGAAAGCTTCAGTAATGGCATCAAGCTTTGTAGAATAGGTATGGCTATTTCACATCTTTTCTTTCTTTGCTGATTGTAGCCTTATTTTCTTTAGAGTTTGTTGAGTGATTTTATCTCGTATCTTATCAATGGGAGCATTCGAGTATTTATGCTATCACAGTTCATGACTTGACCCCATTGTTTTGCCTTGATCCCATTGTTCCTAGGACAGACATTTTGAGCGAACTCCAAGCCTGTTGGACACGTGTTTCGCCTAGGGTTTCTTGCAACGCACGTGGTCCCCTCTGTTCTTGGGACTGACATTCTGTACGGGCTTCAAGTTTGTTGGACACGTGTTTCGCCTTGAGTTGTCTGTAGAGCACGCGGTCTCTTTTTTTGCAAGCTCCTTGGGTATACGTGGACTGAGACCGCGACTCTCCCTTAGTTCATGCGAGCTAGATCCGCAAGTTCACTTTGTGAGCTAGGTTCGAGAACTTCCCTTGCAGTTCACCTCGCACTCAACTGTTTGGTGGGACCTATCCGAATCGCGAGTCGGTGACCTAGATCTTATCTTGAATTTGGGTTGGTGATTACTAATGTATAGCAGAGCTAACATCTCATAATGCCAAAAAATTAAAGAAATTTTGGAAACTTACTGTCACTTCTCTGGGAAAAAGACTAATCTCAATAAATCTAAATTGACTGTAAGTTTAAATTGTCATCGAAGGTTTATGAGATTATTCAAAATAAATTCTTGGTGTTATAGTTGATAAACCTGCTGGTAAATATCTTGAATTTAATTTCGAAGATTTTGCCAAAAAAGACTTTTTTTAGCTGACAATCCTTGATAATATTAGCAAAAAGCTTCAAGGATGGAAGGCAAAATTAGTTTCTCTAGGAGGAAGACTAACACTTGTCAAATCAATATTAGCATCAATACCAATTTATTATCTTTCTTATTTTTCTTCCACAGAGAAATTTTGTGATAATATTGATAAAATTGTAACAAATTTCTGGTGGAACCATGGTTCTGACACTAAGAAACTACACCTTGTCAATTGGAATATGCTTTGTCAACCAATTGATCAAGGTGGACTTGACATCAAACCTTGTTGTTTACTCAACCAAGCTCTTTTTACGAATCAAGTTTGGAGGATTGTTTATGGCACCTGTAACCTTTTAAAGAACACTTTGTTACCTAAATATTATAGCAAAGAGCCATTTCTCATTGTGAAGAAAAAATCTTCAGATTCTTGGGTATTGGAAAAAGTAGAGACCTCCTCATTAAGGGAATTGATTGTTGGAAATGTCAAGAATAATTTTATTGCGAGTGGAAGCATTTCTCATAAAGATATCATGTCTCCTAATCTTTTGGAACAATCACTAAATCTTAGGGATCTTATGCCGAGAGACATAAAAAATGGTCTTTTAGTTTTTTAAAAGATCATTTGACATCGCCTTGTTATTCTCAACTTCAATCAAAAGGAATGAACTATTTGGATACGAAGGATAAATTAATCTAGATTTATGATTCATCGGGTAAATATACTACTAAATCTGGTTATTCAGCTTTAGTTTCTTTGACCAAGTCATCATCATTTACCCTTTCGAGCCATCCAAAAGGTTTCTGGTCTAGATTATGAAAGCTCAAACTCTCGTATAAAGTCATTCTTTTTCTTTGGAAGCTAATCAATAATGCGCTTCCTCTCAAGAAGGAATTGCTCAAGAGAATTCCAATTGACAGTGATCAATGTCCTTTATGTGGAATTGAAAGGAATTGAAATTGAAAGTTCTAAGCATCTTTCCTCAATTGTGATTTTGCAAGAACTGTCTGGTTTGAGAATCAATTGGGTACTCACATTGACTGTTTTTCAACTTTAAATCTGAAGCAATTATTTGTTGATATTCTTCTAAAACTAGATAACAGACCTATTTTCACATCAACTATAGAAGCATCAATGTAGAGCATTTGGAAGCATAGGAATATATATTTTTTTGATGGAAATGAAGTATGCCCAATTCAAGCAGTCAATCTTGCAATTGTCAATGCTAACTAATGGACAACAGCTTTTCAAAGTCGCGTTAATGCTGAAGTTAGTTCTTCTATGTTATCATCTCAAAGTTTTGCACCTAAACAACAACATGCAAGCCTCACACTTTATGTTTCATGGAAAAAAGGATCTGTAGGCGTAGGGTAGCTTTTACTATTGTTAATCAGGAGGGATTGATTTTAAATTGTAAAGAAGTTAAAATGTTAGGGGTAAAATTGTAATTATCAATAAATATAGATTATGGATTGAATTGAATGTTTGAGATTAATTGAAATACTTAATTGAATATAATTATTTATTTAGATCAAGATAAATCTCAACTGGATCTAAACCGAGGAAAGACAAAAATCATAAATTAGTTCAATCGTACTTCTACGCTCTCGTTGTCAATGTAAGTTCATAGTATTTCTATACGTAATTGAATTTCTACTTGTATGTTTACAATATAGTTATGTAATTAAATGCTTACATTTAATTATTCTTTGAAATGCACATACGTGTCCCTGTTTGTACTTCAGTACCCTTAAAATGCACATACGTGCCCCTGTTCGTACTTCAGTACACCTGAAATGCACATGTGTTCCCCTGTTCGTACTTCGGTACCCCTAAATTGAACATACGTGCCCCTGTTTGTACTTCAGTACCCCTGAATAGTACCTATGTGCCCCTATTTACACTCTGATAACCTTGAATCGAGTAAAATATGAGTTGTATTCAATTGTTGTTAAGTTTAATGACATACTATCTTCTTACTAAGCTCTATAAGCTTATTCATTTTTGTGAATTGTTTTGTAGATCATTGTTGCTAACATTTGGACAGATTTTGTTCATTTTCTGCTTAAATTTAGTACTTATTGTTGTTTTGATGGCTTTATTATATGCTCAGTTGACATAGATTTTGTTATTCGGGTTTCTGTTGGGTTGTTGTTGTTTAGGTAGTGTTGAGTTATTCAGATTTTGTTATTCGAATTTTGTTATTCGGGTTTCTGTTGGGTTTCTGTTGGATTTTGACATAGATTTTGCTCGGTTGACATAGCTTCTAATTGGTTAAAGTTATTAAACTTTTAGTCGTACAACTGCTATATTCTCCATCTGTTCAAAAATGAATAAAAGTAATTTATTTTATAATATAAATTTAATTCTTGATAGTCAGCATTTAGTAGAAGCATTATTTTATATGTATATGAATGAATATAAACTTCACTATATCAACCTGCTACGGCACTGCTTCCATTTGTAAGATAAGGGTTTTTGGCTTTGATGTTCAAGAGGCAAACCTATGATTTTGACAGTTACAGAATTCATATAAAATTTATCTTCAAGCAAATTGCAGTTCTTGTATTTGTTTAATGAATTTTAAGCAAGTTGCAATTTTTGTGTGGATATAGTGACAGGCAAATCTGAAAGATATGCATGGTGCTTACAAATTCAAGATTGGTTTTCTACCTTTCGTACTTGATTTTTATAGTTGCTGATCAATTGTTCTACCAAGCTAGCTACTAGGTCGGTTTATGTAATCTCACAAAGAAATATTGTTCATCTTATTTTATTAAAATGAATTTACCTATACAATTGCATAAAATTTAAATGAATGTCATATTTTTAACCGAATTACAACTTGGGACCAGCTTTGATTTGATTATTCAACTTGAGCCAACTTTACTTGTTTTATACAAATTTTAGAGTTATATCTGAGCAATAAATTTACTTATTTCAAAGGCCGGCAGGCCAAATTTTTAATTTATTTTTTATATGAGAAATAATAATGAATTTTTTTCTATTAAGTTTTTATATAAATAATTAAATTATGAGTTAACAGTTTTTATATAAACAAATAAACAAATTATTATTTAACAGTTAAATTATGGGCTACAATTAAATTTTAGTCTGTTAATAAATTTTTAAATTTTATGGATAGTTATATTTTAAATATTTTATTTATAATCACGAAAACATTTGAAAAATATTAATTTAGATTAAAGTTCAAATTTAGTTAACTGACATAATTTAAAGTTCATAACTTACATAATTTATATTTTTTTAACAAGTCTTTATCTTATTATTTTATTTTATTTTATTTTAATAACGAAAAATATTCTGTTTTGTTTTCTTTTATTATTAAGACAATAAATTTCATAACTTACGTAATTTACATAACTTACATAATATATAACGTACATAATTTAAAGATCAAATATCATAACTTACATTTCTTACATAACTTACATAATTTACATAACTTACATAATACATCAATTACATAATTTAAAGAGAAAATTTCATAACTTACATAATACATAACGTATATAAGTTAAAGATCAAATATCATAACTTACATTTCTTACATAACTTACATAATTTGCATAACTTACATAATACATAACGTACATAAGTTAAAGATCAAATATCATGTTCTTACATAATTTACATAACTTAAATAATTTACATAACTTACATAATACATCAATTACATAATATAAAGATCAAATTTCATAACTTACATAATACATAACTTACATAATTTAAAGAGAAAATTTCATAACTTACATAATACATAACGTATATAAGTTAAAGATCAAATATCATAACTTACATTTCTTACATAACTTACATAATTTGCATAACTTACATAATACATAACGTACATAAGTTAAAGATCAAATATCATGTTCTTACATAATTTACATAACTTACATAATTTACATAACTTACATAATACATCAATTACATAATATAAAGATCAAATTTCATAACTTACATAATACATAACTTACATAATTTAAAGATCAAATTTCATAATAAACAACTTACATAACTTACATAATACATAAGTTACATAATTTAAATATCAAATTTTATAACTTACATAATTTAAAGATTTTATATAATACATAACTTAAATAATTTAAAGATCAAATTTTATAATAAACAATTTACATAATACATAAATATATATAATATCATAAGAAAATCCAACTTAATTACACTTATAAAGCAAGTACTTACCCGTGGAATTTATTGTCAAGTTTAGACTTCAACAACTTACATAACTTACATTATACACAACTTACATAACTTACATAACTTATATAACTTACATAACTTACATAACTTACATTCTACACAACTTACATAACATACATAATACACAACTTACATAACATACATAATACATAACTTACATGGCTTACATAATACATAACTTACAGAACTTACATAACTTATATAATACATAACTTACATAATTTACTTAATATATAAATATATATCATATCATAACTAACATAACTCATTTATACTTATAACAGAACAACTTACCCTTGTAATTTCTGGTAAAAATCAGACTTCAAGAATTAAGAAATGGACCGGTCTTGGATGAATTTGTCAAGGGTAAGCAAGATCAATTTGGTTTTACAATGGTGAACTTCGCTCGATTGATTCACACAGGACAACAACTGATAGATGAGCTGTATGTATTCTCTTCTCAAGTGAAACAAGTTTTTTACTCAAAAGATCCAATTGATGAGGGTTGGTACGTTGTACTCTGTAACATCCCTAGAGACTTGTTTAATTATATGTAATATCATAATATAAATCTTGGTCTTATTATATGTAATATCTAAGTATTGTTCAAAATACTCCAAACTCAGCAGAAACAAATAGTGAACAACAGACTGCTATTGGATCTTCGAATGTTCCGATTACACCTGATGAACCTACAAAAATTCAAAGTAATTTAACATTTAATTTACATGCGTGTTGACTTATTGTTGATTTATTTTTAAAATTCTTATGTTATAATATAACATTTTTCAACTGAAAGTGGTGGGACGCGCAAAGTTCGAGGACGTACGGTGGTTAGGGATTTTTATGAGTTAGATCCAATCGAGCATGTCAAAGTATGCAATTGTGGTCAGCCTGTTGGATCAGAAGCTCGACTTTTAGTAGGATACTTGGGCATTCTAGCACGAAATGCAAATATGTTGCCTATCAACTACGAGTCATGGCATAAAATGCCCGATAGTAACAAAAACCAAGCTCTCGATAATATTAAGGTAACAAAACGTTAATGTCATTTATAATACTTGGGTTTAAGTTTCATTTATATTTACTTTCTTAACTTGTGTTTTTTGTAGGAGAGGTTTGCTTTAGAGATCTCAGATACTTATATAATGAATGCATTGGGAAAAAGATGGAGAGACCATAAAAGTACTTTAAAGAAAGATTATTTTAAGACAAAAACAACCCTCGAAGAGAAATTGCAAAATGTCCCACCGGAAATGCTTAGGTACCAATGGGAAGAAGTGATTAGATTTTGGATTTCGAAGAAAGGAGAGGTATGACATACTTCCAAAATCTTGTAATTATTTTGGTTTATAGTATTTACTATTTACGTACTAATAATTTCATAACGTAGGATCGTGAACGAGTTGGAAAAAGCAGCAGGCGGCAACAGAAATTCACTCACACAACTGGGTCGAAAAGTTTTGCTTCTATAGCTGAGGCCTAGGTATTTTGAATTTTTAATAGTGTCATATATTTATTACTTTCCATTAATATTTTTACTATTATATTGTAGGAACTGTCGTCCGGTCAAAAAATTGGACGCCTTCAACTTTTTGACATTACACATAGGAAGAAAGATGGATCGCCTATGACACCTGAAGCTGCAGAAATTATAGTACGTCTACTTAATAAAATTTTACTTGTTTTAAATATTTATAGTGTTTATTTTCTAATGGTTTAATTCATTGCTTGCAATGCAAATATTGTTAACTTATGTTGCATTTGTTTTTTTTTTAAATATATATTGCGTTCCTAACTATGTGATTTATTTATTAAGACAAACTAAAGGATAAAAAGATGGAGTATGAAGCGATTGCTTCCAGTGATAGTTCTGTTCATCTTGAGGACATTGATAACCGGATTATTACTGAAGTTTTGGGTCCTGAAAGGTATGGTCGGGTTCGATTTCAAGGATCTTTTGTTAACCCAACCCAATATTTTGGATCCAGCTCGCAGCAATACATGCCTTCGAGGAGTCAGGCTCAAGCTGAAGTTCAGAGGTTAAAAGGCCAGATGGCTCAGATGCAAGCGACCAAAGTTGAGGTTCAAAGGAAATATGAAGAACTCCAGGTACAACTTAAAGCAGAGGCAGCAGCGAGGGAAGCAGAGGCTGTAGTGAGAGAAGCAGAGGCTGCAGCGAGGGAAGCAGAGTAGAGCAAAAAGTACGACGAACTCCAACAGCAGCTTCAGAATATGATGAATATGATGAAGATGTTTTAGCAGTCGCAACATCCGCCGTCATAGTGTATTGTATAAATATTTTTATCATTTTAACTTTTAACATTTTTGTAAAAATAATATGAATTATATTATATTTATATTTATATTATATTTTTCGTTTAATTTGAAATATTATATAGATTTATTGCTTTTGGCTGGTTTAGATTTGGTTGCTTTTGATTTGTTGCTACAGGAGGGCTGAAAATATGAAAAATTTTATTTTACAAATATCCCAAAATTAGTGGCTTTTTTTAAAAAAATGCCGCTAAAGCTTATGTTTCTTTAGCGGCGTTTATAGAAAAAGTGCCACTAAAGTCACCAAACAATAGCGACGTTTGTGGGAAAAGCGTCGCTAAAAGTCATGATCTATAGCACTTTTGTGTGAAAAGCGTCGTTAAAGGTCATGATCTATAGCGGCATTTATGAAACAAGCGCCGCTAAAGGTCATGATCTTTAGCGGCGTTTGTGGGAAAAGCGCCGCTAAAGGTCATGGCCTTTAGCGAACCTTATTTCTAAAAACGCCGCAAATGTTAGCAACGCTGCCAATAGCGGCGTTTGCGGCGCTTAAAGGCCTTAAAAACACCGCTAAAACTCTGTTTTGGTGTAGTGATTATTCTGTAATAGTCAAGCATGTTACTTGTTTAAGTGTCTTAAGCTTTCAAGGGGAAAATTTAGAGGGAAAATGTTTAGATATTAGGTATAAAAGTGAAAAGTCTAATTTGGTGATCGTTAGAGCTTGAGTTCACTTGTTGCATGTGGAGTTAAGATACTAAATATTTTTTCTAGGTAAGGTCCTACAGATGTAGGGAAACCGACCTGCGTAGGCATCACTTGTATTCTTTATTTTTGTGCACCTTACATTTTTGTGCTTGAAGTAGTTGGAATTAGTGTTGGCACTGCTTCTAACATTGCTTGTGTTGACTGTCAAAATATAAATTTGGGCCGAACAATTATAACATAAATTACATAATATATAAAAAACACGTGACTATATGATTATAAATAAATATTATAAAAAACGTATATAAACATCCACTTATTGAAAAATTATTGCTTGGTAAAATCATTGTTTAACATTGTAAAATATTTTAATAATGTTTAAAACTCCAAACAAAAATATATTCAAACATTGAATTTTTAATAATTAAATATTAATTTTAGTATCGCTCATATAAAAATTTGATTTCAGTAAGTAAATATTGTAAAATATTTAATAATTCAAAAATTCAAAACAAATATATATTCAATGAAAACTTAAAAAAAATGTTTAGACATAAAAAATTGTGACTTAAAAAAAGTTGTCTAATAATTTTTTAATATTTGATTAAAAACGTAATACTATTTAAAAACTTAATTAAATAAATTTTTGTTAGAAATGCTTAAGGATGATAATAAACTTTATTATTTTCTAAAATAATATGAATTAAATTAATTTTTTAAAAATAAATACAATTTAAAATTTCTAAACAATAAATTTTTTGAAGTTTCTTTTGAATATATATATTTTTTGAAGCTTTAAGCATTACTTAAAATTTAAACAACTATTATAATTAAAAAAGTTTAACATTATTTTTACTTTTAAAATTTGTTTTTAAAACTTTTTAAAAAAAATATATTTAACAATGTTTTGGAAAATTAACTCTATTGTTAAACATGTTTCATTTTTTAATAGTGTTAGATATATATTAAAATATGTATTTAACCATATTTAAATTTCACGTAAAATTTTACATTTTCTAATTATATTTTTAAGTGTTGAATATTTTTTAAAATAATTTATCAGAAATCAAGTTTTTTTTAAATAATTAATGATTTAAAAAATAATATAAATATATCTTTATAAATATTATTTTTTATTATAAAATATTATAGTATTATTTTAAATGTTTAACATTAAAAAATATTATAATATTATTAAAGAATTGTGACATTACTTAATTGTGGTTAGTTTCCATATATACAGTAATTAATTTGTTAATTTTCAACATTTGCCATTTGACAAAAATCTAACTTAGTGTTTCCATTTTTGAGTCTATATATTACTATAGATAATATATATATGATAATATAAAATAATATGAAGATAAAAATAAAATAATATAACATAATATATATAAATAACATAATTAGAAAATGAACAGGTTGAATTGAGCTCCAACCTTAAATTTTGATGTATAAATCCAGCTCATATTTTAAACTCTGCCCCCATGCAACACATGTTTAAAGGTTTCAATTACACATATATGGTTATATACACATACATTTCTTTTTAATCGATATTTTTAGTTAATCAAGTAATTGATGAATCTTATTTATTAATTTTTTTTATAATTCTTAATAATTTTTTATAATTCATATATATATACAACAATAATCTTTCATAATAATCCTTTACTATTAATGTTTTAAAAAATAAATATTTTTAATAATTTTCTATAATTATTTAATAGTATTTAATAATTATTTTAAAAAAACACAATAATTCATATATATATACAACAATATAATATCATAACGCGAGGGTGCAGAAATAGGCAATTGACTATGCTGCATTGCTGGACCCCTGGCATTCGTTCCCAGCAGAGTCTAGAAGGGAAGTGAAATTCCCAGGGTGAACCTTATTCCTTCCGGAAACAGTAGGTTTTCTCTCTTCAATGGCACCAGTAGTACCACTGGTTTCCCCTCTCCTTACACTTTCTTCTTCCATTCTCTTCATCTTTTCCTTCTGGCGCTTACGCATCAGATAAACCTCAGCACAGCTAGCTCCAATGGAAGACATGATAACAACACAACTCAAAAACAATGGAGAATAATTTGTCAAATGTTACTTGTATTGTGGGATGAGGAGGAATCTCCAAGGCAGGACTATTTATAGACTAAGAAGGGGGGGGTGACTGGTGAGCTAGCCATCACTAATCCACACTTCTAAGCTAATTAATTTAATTATGGAAAGCATTAATTATTATCTTAATGCAACAGAATTAAAGAGTTTTAAGAATATAAAGAAATGTAAAAACAAGTGGCGCAGCTGGTCCTGACCCTGACCCTTGACCATTATGTTATTTTAAGACGAGAAAATCAAAAAAAAAAAGAAAGGGTTTTCATTTGTTCATTTGAACAAGTGGAGGGTTACATAATATATAAGAAGTGTGGATCGATAAAATAGTGGGGTTTTACTTTTGGAATGGCTTTCTTATTGCGGCATGGCCAATTCCAAAAACTTAATTAGTGCCCTTAAACTTACAGGCACATGCAACACGTCATGGAGAAAAATGGAAGGTGCACAGTTGGTCATTTATAAGGTTCTATATGGATCTATAACTGGTTAGATGGGTTAAACAAGTAATTGAAGCTTCTTTGAATAATTTTCTGAGGCAGCAGTTTCTGTTTTGCAGAAATGGAGCTGCATGTGCATAGTTAGCTGTTTTTTATTTTGGCGGGGCCCTGAAGGCCACTAATTAATCTGTTATTATTTCTTAATAATTATTTATAATGATAAGGACCTACTCTTTCAAAGCTGCCTTATAATAAAATTTTCCTGCTTAAGCCTTTGATTATTGGCATGTGGCACCACTACTGAGTGATAAGCCTTAATTATTGGGAGCACTTGATTGATTTCTATTTTCAATGCTGAGAATGAAAGGAAGGGAGCTAACCAGGTTTGGCTGTGTTAAAAAAAGAAAAAAATTAAGGTTTTGAGTTTAGGGGCTCCTATTTAGTCACACTCTTTAAAATTATTTGTGAGTTAATTTAAATTGGATTAATTATTTTTTGGTTTAAATTTGATAATAGTTTTTACATTAGAGTTTTTATTTTTCTTTTTAAGTTAATTTTTGAACTTAAGTTGAGGTTTAAACTTATTTTTGGTCTAATTTTTTTAAAGAAAATATAAAAAATTAACTTGAACCAAAACAAGTTCATATCTTAATATAACAATAATTACTAAATTTAATTATTAATGTAAATAAAAAATGACCAATTAATTTAATTCCATTTTCAAACTCCAATTAATTAATTAATTAATCATTCAAAAAACTATAAATTAATTTTTAGGTCATTTCCATAATTAGTGAGAAAACCACATTAATTTCTGAATATTTCTTATTTCTCTAACTCTTCTATTTATGTTCATTTGATTCAACATGCAATTCATTTCTGGTTTCAACGAGCTAGTGGAAGGATCGATTGGACATATGTGACTAGGGCTCAAATGAGTTATAACTAAGTTTCAACTTTTTGCTATTAATTATAAACTCATTTAGTCACGAAATCATTCCACTATAGCATAATGTATCACCTCTCTCTAATGACGTACCATTAGGAAAGCTATTCTATTAGTGCTCGTCTAGTGACCTTATGTGTTACCCTCATAGGATATCCTTAGTCTCCTTTGGATAAATCCGTTCTGCCAATATGATCCTATTTTATCTTAGGGTAACCATCTTCCTTCATGAAAAGTCAATTACTATCAAATAGTAGTTAAGTCATTCATCACAAAGACAAATGACATGTGACCACATTTAATTTTCATCTATCATGTAATGCCAATGAGAGGATATCATTCACCCATGTCTTAGAATATGACTTTCACTATTTTGAATGATGTTATATACTCTAGAAGTCGTATACCCAGCGCACCAGCTTTCGATTCCTTATCTATTTGAATTCAGACTTTACATTAAAGTATACGAGTCACGTATGCATAGTCCATCATCCACTCAGGATTAAGGTATGCCACACTATGAACGTCACAAGTGAATAAATCCATAAACAGATTCAGGGTCTAGTCTGCTTGGGTTTAGTCCAATGTACTGTTAGTCAAGTCAGTCACATCTATATCTTTATCTTATGGGAGTTATCTGCTCCGATGCTCAAGACAAAGCATCTCCCAATTTGTACTTGATAGACGAAATATTAGTATTTCAATTAGTTTGCTCATTTACAATTAGACTAAGGACATGTTTAGGTTCATCTAGTAATATAAATTGCCTTTCCATATTACGATCCGACCACGTAATATTGCTTGGTAGTAGTTAAACATTAGACAACCCATGAGCTAATATTTGCTTCTATTTTTCTTTACATGCAAAAATGACATGAGGACATTATACGAAGGATATTAATGTAATTCGTGAATAATTTTATTAACCAATCTATTCAAAAAATTTACAAGTATATAAATGAATATACTTCACTGAAGGCACCAAATCCAACACTATAAAGCTGACTCATCCCAATAGTTAAAGGAAGACAATATACTTGGTAAGTGATTAGTTAGGGGAGTTGTAAATGTGATTGTGGGTAGTAAAAAAGAGCGGGTGAAGTCCAACTCCTATAGAAAAGCATATTTGAGAAGTGTAATCTCCATCAATGCTCTATTGAAGAAGCTTATCCCATTGACAAGTTAACTTTAACGTAATGAATAAAGATGAACTTCTAGGCAAAAATGATGATCCTTAGTGGTCATTAGAAGCATGATGGAAGTTTTACACTTGCAAGCTCTAAAACAAATCGACTCTCAAGTAGTCAATGGTGAGAAGGGCGAGCCTCATTTACAGCTTTTCTAACTAACCCATAAAGGTGAAAGGGTCTATTATCTTACCAATCATAATGGTTGATGGTCTGTACACCACAACAAAGACGATAGAATTCGTAATAATGGAACACCTGTAAGCCTATAATGCCATTTTTGGTAGATCAATTATAAGAATGATAAAGATAATGGCGGTCACATTTTGTTTGAAGTTCAAGTTCTCTACTATTGAGGGTGAAGGATTCATGAGATGTAATGAATACACCGCAGGTAATGCCATGTCACATTGCTCTAACTAATCCAACATGGAGAAGTGTCAATGAAGAA
Organism: Gossypium hirsutum; assembly: GCF_007990345.1. NCBI lineage: Eukaryota > Viridiplantae > Streptophyta > Magnoliopsida > Malvales > Malvaceae > Gossypium > Gossypium hirsutum. The sequence continues at coordinate 38,621,778 of NC_053447.1, forward strand.
AAAATCAAAAGGTAATCATCATTATGAAAAATTCAAAGGACAACCTCATAAAAAATAGCATGAGGAATTTAGAAAAGCCTCAACATCAGACTAGAGGCAAGACTCTACAAAAAGAATGTGGCAGAGTATAAAGAAGTTTTGTAATTATTTCATGATAAAATTTAGAAAATTACTCAGATCAATTAAGTTTTTCCTAAGGGTGAAAGATGAGTACTGATTAATCTATTGTGCAGCAATATAGATGTCTTTGTGTGCTTTGCCATGATATGCTAGGAGTTGAGACCACTATTATCCAACAATCCCTAAATTTTGATATGGATCTTAAGCCTGTTAAGTAGAGAAAGAGAATATTTCATAGGTTATAGTAGAGGAAACTAAGTAAGAAGTAGAAAACTCTTAGCAATCGAGTTTATCAAGGAAGACATTTATCTAGATCTCTATTATCGCGATAGTGCTGTTGGGAATTGAGATTTATGTGGTAGATAGTTTATGATGAATGTGTAAAATTTAAAATTTTTATTAACATGTATATTCCTGTGATCTAACATGGATTCCAAGCATATATATAATCTATCCATAAAAACATAGCAAAAAATAATCAATTATCATCATGAATATAGAACAAAAAACATGTTAAACAAGATCATGAAGACGATGATCTATACATAAAAAAACATAATATATTAAACATAAATTGAAGTGGATAGGATATATATCATGATCTTGATGATAAAATAACTTACAATTTGAGGAAAATGAAATCTCATTCGAAGGAATCTCCAAGATTTTGTAAAGTTCACGAGTAACCCAAGTGTTGCCTCTAATGCAATCTACAAATACAAGAGTCTGGCCTTCCAAAAGCTTTAAGGTTTATTCGGTGCTATTTGAATGACCTTTATCTTAAATGATTCTCCTTTGTAATAACTCAACAATGATTCATTCAACCAAGATCTGATCATTAATGAAACCAAAGAAACTAAGGCAATGGATCTAAGGTAGTTAGCTATGGTGAAAACTTCTTAGAGGATTGAAGATTTTTCTCTAACTAATTACAAATTGGATTCAATTAAATCCAATCTTCCAATCCCCTTAAATTCAACTAAATTGTCCCTCAAGGAAAGGGATAGCCATCGAGTGCAAGAGAAGTAAGAGATAGTTAATGTAACACCCCTCACCTAACTCGATCATCAGGTTTGAGCTACAGGATGCTACATTAATTTACGGAACAATCACTGTCAAATCTATAGAAAATAATCATTAAACGAGCAACTATGTGTTAAACACATTTACATTATATTAAACAATCAAATCCAAGCCTTAATCGAGCTTACGAAAGCTCTTTTATTGACCCAAGTGCGAAATAGGACCAAATTGAAAAGTTTTAAAATTTCAAGGCCAATGTCATAACAACATCAATTCCACATTGAGACATCACCAGACAGCTTGTCACGTCACGACGTCAGACCACTCGATGTCACGATGTCAAATACTATTGACCAACATTGCAACAAGGCAAAAAGGTCGTTGGGACAAAGACTTTGTTTTTGGAAAAATTTTAGCCCTTTGGTACCTATTTCAAGCTTCTACACTTGTAACTTTTGTGCACATTTGGCATAACCTTACCTACACCAAAACATTTCAAATACCTACCAAAACAAGTGCAAAACACCACATTAACTTTCTTTCAATTGAATTCACCTATTCAGCCATTATACATGTTATTCCAATACTATGGCATACCTATTCAATATGTCATTTCCAACTTCCACATACATATCTCAAACACATATACCAAAACATGCCAATCCAACTAGGAATTAACATTGCTAAAACCATGCTTTACATAAGTTTCTACTATGTTCAACTTTCAAAGATAGCATTTACAAAACACCTATATACATGCCACAAATCTGAACTTAAAATGATAAAAAAGCTATCGATCCAAAAATAGGATAGTGTGAGCTTTAATGTTAATCCGGATTGACTTGTTCCGTAAGATGATTTACAAGGAAAAAGGAAAAATAATGAGGTAAGCATATACGATGCTCAGTAAGCTCATAGGCATTAAAAAATTTACGTCATATTACAAATATTCACAATAACCTACTTAGCTTCACAACATTTGCCTAAACATGGAAACACATATCAATAAGGTGAGTTTAACATATAATCACATCAAATGGTAATTCAAACAAGTATTGTTTCAATTCTAATATCAAATTTTCGATACCATATTCATAATCAATTCAACATTTAACCATTTGAACATCAAATTCATATCATACATAGGTATCATGTTACACTAGTTATCCGAGCTGAATATATACACACATGTCAGGTTACCCGTCCAGCTAAACCATTAAACTGACATTAGATTACCAATCCAAGCTAAACTTGTGTCACAAGTATCTTTGATACATCAATTTCTTGTCTAAGCTAAAATATGTATTTGTTTCAAGATGCCAGTTCAGGCTAAACCTTTAATGACACATTTGATTGCTTGACAAGCTGAAAATATACATGTAAGGTTACTAGTCCAGGCTAAACATGTGTTACATGTAGCTTTGATTCTGTAACAAATTCTAAATCTTGGTAATCGATAATCAATCCGTACAAGCGTGCACAAAACCTTTTCTAAATTCACTCGAGCATTTTCAAAACATATATATACATTTTGTTTACAATTTAGTCCACATCTCACTTTTTTTTACCAAATTACAGACAATCCAAATTTCAACCAAACATACACAGTACCTTAGTGGGCCTTATTACACAATACCTTGGAAAATAATTTCTAATAATTTCAGATCATTTGTGCACCAATTACTCAACTTAATCACTTACTCTTGTTTCGGGCGGATACTAAACAGTTTCGACGTACTCTTGCACGCCACTACTTTACTCTTATCTTACCCATTTATTTCTCAACTGACCAACATAAAATCCTTTTAGGAATTTCATAATTCTCTTCTTTATCATATACCACATGATACTACTCAAAAGAATATACCCTTAGAGCCAACTTCATACTGACTATCTCTTTTCACATCCATTCATTCCAATAAAGTTGTTCACAAAAACTTTTCCTTCGCGAATACATACTCGTATGGCAGATACTTACTCAAATTTGAATACCATTAGACTACTAACAAAGTCATACTCTAATTCAATATTATTCAATACCATTAGACTACTAACAAAGTCATACTCTAATTCGATATTATTCAAACTTACTCTAATCATTCAAATAAATTCCTCATACCACTCTATCATCGAATTCTAGATACTTAAGATAATAATAACTCGGAATCAACCCTTGCATAACACAAACAAACTCACATTAATAATTTCTTATATCTCATAACTACAAATACGCCTATCACTAACAGATTATCATGGCAAATACCATTTCTAACATATAGGCACACATTTCTTCTTTAGAACTTCCCTTTGAACTTAATCAATTACTTTACAAATCTAATTTAATCTCATTAACTTCAAACATATCATAACTTATCATAGTAGTATCTATCATAAAACCATCTGAATCTATTCAGAACTTACCATACATACGGATAATCACATCATCCTATACCAACTTTTTTAAATACACCATGAGAGCTAAGCAGAACGTGCCTCCGAGTAATAGACTGAATGCGCCACAAGGCAACATAAAGAGTTATGTGTTTACTGTCCCAATGGACTTCAAAGAGGCTACCATGGAATACTTCATCATAAACTTACACATTTATTCATGTATCGTGATCTGCCAATTTGATTTATATAATATCAAAAGCTATACCATGAACATTCATATCATATCATATCATATCATATCATATCATATCATATCATATCATATCATATTGTGTAATTGGTTTCGGCCACATGGACTTACACACTTTCATATATCGTGATATGCCATTCCAGTCTTTATTTTACTTGAGGCTATACCAGGAAAGGTTTCTTATCATACGTTTCCATGGGTATTAACCTCATGGTCTGACACTTACTTTCATATCATGGCTTGCCAGTCTAGTTAGCAATATAACTACCGTACCAGAGGCTTCACAAGGTACATTTACACCTCATTCACTTACCCAAGTCCATTCACTTTTCTAATTGATTCATACTTTTTATATATTAGACTTTACTTGCATGTTCACCAATCAACATTATTTCAACAGAGCTTTACATATCATCACATCACATACCCCACCTTTACCATACTTATGTACTTACCAGTTATTATATATATCATTATCTTTTTCATACTTTTATATACTTCTACCGAGATAATTCATGTAGAAGAGTTAGTATGAAGACTATCCTGGTATTAACTTATTGTAATTCGAAGCTCCAGAATTATTCATCCTTCCCGAACCAGCAACAACGATTGCATAAAGAACATAAATTCATTATTACTACTCTTATACATATAATATACTTATTATCTCAATCATTAACAATTTCATGCAAAAACCTTGTAATTTCAGTCTTACTGTTCAAATACTTCTTACAAACTTATTCATTCAAAACACTTAACATGCAGAGCTAAAGTACATACCTAGAAATGAAATAATCTCTTATTAGATCCAAAACCAGAGCTTTTAGCTTAATGAAGAAGAAATACTATTGATTCACAAAAGAAGAATCATAGAATAGCACACTCTCCAGGAAGAAGAAAAACCCCTTTCCATAACTCTTGTCTCACACACACATACACAAATAACCCATGAAATCATAGTGGAACTCGACAAGTGTCACACACTTTCAGAATTATCCTTATTAATGGTCTACAATTTTTGAGAAAACATAAATGAGAATCATGTATAATAATTATCGGACCAATCTTTCCAATTGGTTTCTTAACAGATTACTTTATAACTTAACTAGCTCAGTACTTCAAACTAATAGGGCGTACTACACCTTTGGCATTAACTCATACCATAATTAACTTTTTACTTAAACAAAATATTTCTCTTTAAATAGTAGAACAATATGAAATAAAACCTTTACCTACTTACATGATGTTTACTATGCGCCTGTCCATATGCGCCAAATGAAACAATTGGACGGATTACGCATCGCTAAACAACTTATTTCACTATTAGACGCCAAAAACTTAGACCTGTCAGACTTAGGGTGCGACAATAGCAGAGTGCTCTTTCTCTTAAGACGTACCCATAGAAGCACAAAAAACCAAATCAATGAGCAAAAAGTATGAATTATCCCCAAAAGTAGTCACAAACTTGGACTATTAGATTAAATCATAAGATAGAGGAACTATGAACATTATATGTGGATGGACTAATTAGTACAAAGAGGTTTGGATAGGTATATTATTAATAGTCCCAAAGATGAATGAATGATATTATGGGTAACCTTTTCTTTTCAACGCTTTTAATAACGCGACCAAGTATGAAAGTTTGATTGCAATGTTAGAATCAAATCAAAAGCTAAGAGTTAGGAATTTAAAAATATTCACATATTCTCAGCTAATTGCCAAGAAAAATCAAGGTGATTATGAGGTTAGAGAACCTACCTTATCCAAAATTATAATATAACCACATGTTAGATCACAACATACTTAACTATACCTTAGGAATTCATAACATACATACATTTATGATAATTGAATTCCTTTACAGGTTATAGTGTTATTGGCCAAGGTAAAAATAACCAGCTACAACAAATTTTTAGATTGAAAAATACAAACTCCCTTTACTAAATAGCTTTATCCATTTAGATACAACAATGAGAAGATATATTGTTGGAATACAAACTTCCTTTTTAAATAGCTTGGGATTAGGGGTGAGCGTTCTATCGAATCGAATGAAAAAAAGTTCCAGTTAATCGAAAGTTAATCGAATTGACGAGTCCTATTTTATCATCTAACTCGATTAAATTTTTTTTTAATCAAGTCGTGTGAAATGAAATTTGAGTCAGATCGAATCAAGTGAAATTGCTCGAGTTAAATCAAAAAAATTAAAAATACCAAATTAAAAATCTTGTTACAGTATAACTAATTTCATATTTAGAGCACATAAATTTGAAACCATATATATTTGAAAACTTTTTCAAAGCAAAATAAAAAATATATATTTTAGTATGATAAACTTGAATCATTCTAGAAAATTTTTAATTTTTTAACTTTATATACTTTTTAGAAATTTTTTTGAAATTTTTATAAATATTTTGAATTTAAAATTTATTTTGTATTTTTGTTGAGAGAGACCAATTTACTCTTTTTCAAACTTAACAGGGACCAAAAGGGTATTTACACCAATCTGTTATTCAAGTTATTGAAATTATTCAAATTGTAAAATTCAACTCGATTCAAACTCGAAACTCGAATTACTTATTCGAGTTGACTCGAATCATTTAAAATAACTCGATTCTATTAACTCTAAATTTTTTTTGCAATTTTTTTCGAATCGAATCAAATTTTGCTCATCCCTACTTGGGACCTTCCACACACATTCTCTATCTCACCTTCCTGTTCGGCAAAATTTGGGGTTGGATTGGATTCCCAAACCAAACTCAAGGGTTTGAATAAAAGATTGAGGGGAGAGGTAGAAAATGGTAACTGCGAATGTGATCCGTGATGCATTGGAATTATCTTTATATATTGCATATGAAAATTGCATGTATTTTCTTTCTAAAATGGTTTTAAGATTCTTATCGTTGATCTTTTAAATGATTTGTTTCTGAAATGTTGGCGTTCATGCTGTTTTTTTCAGTATTTGGAATTAAAGAATTAAAAACAAATGAACGATGAATCAGTGTACATGAAAATAATTCTTTTTATTACTTTCAAATTAATTTTTGGACAACTCAAGCTGATGGGCAGTGCTCAGAATAACATAAGAAGAGTAGATGACTGGATATGTATATGTAAACAAGTTTTGAATATAAAGTTTATATTAAAGAATGGTCCATGCAAACGCAAATGGTTCACTTTCTATAAACTCAACTACTATGAAAAACTCTCTTATTTTGGATACTTTTAAAGTAAGGTATTATTAAATTCAACATAGACAAACAATGCCAATAAATTACCCTACCTTATATAATTTGTTCCACTTATTAGTATTTTAACTATGCCAATAAATTATTGTTATCTAGCCTACCTTATATGTGTGTTGTATTACTATAAATAACAATTTCTCCAAACTAATTCTGATGTGATAGTCTACATTGTTCATACATTCTATTACTTTGTATACGAAATTTGTATACCCACAAAGTAATTTTGTGTTGTGAAATGAAAGTAAAATAGGTTGTAAAAAAATTGTAATTAGGATAAATTACCCTATATTGATAATATGTAGAGACGAATTCAGGAGTCTGGAAGGACACTCGGCCCTCCAAAATTTTGTAAAATGTTTTTAGCCTCTTTTTAATTTTAAAATTTTTATTTTAATATTATAATTAGTGTTAAAAAATTTAATAAATTTGTGTTTGCATCCCCACAAAGTGTTTCAAAGTTTTTTTTTTAATTTGATTTCTTTGATAGGATTTATAACTTTTTAATGAAAAATTTAGTAACATTTTTAGTTTATTTTGGTAAATTAATTTAGTACCTAATATTAATTAGATAAAAAATAAACTTAAAAATTATAATATCTAATACAAATTAAGTATTTAACTTATTTTGTTTTCCTTAAATTTTGGTGATTAAGATTATTCCAAAATTAAAAATACCTTGTTGAAGGTAGGATCAGTCCAACGGTGGATCCTACTTTAAACATGTATATTTTATATAAATATCTCGACCTTTACTTATCAACAATTCTAATTTCGTCCTGGATAACATTAATAATATATTTATGATTGTTATTGCTTCAAATATTAAATTAGAATTTAAATATAAAAAATTTGAGACAGCGTAACGTATGCACCTTATTATATATATATATTAATTTTTTTCAACCGCTAGGCATCAACTTTATTTTCTTATTTTACTTTTCTCTGTCTGATTTTCCTTAATCACGTTAAAAAGTTTGGCAATATTAAAATTTTATGAACAAGATGATATATTACTAAAGATTTATTGAAATTTTTTATTTGAATAAATACTGAAAATGTTATATACACCTGCAACAAAGATGTTGCTTAACATATTAGATGTTGGTATATTATTATGCGTACAGAAGAAAGACAAGAAATGATTTTGTTTAAAAGATAATATAGGGAAACAGAATGGTATTAGGAATATTGAAATTTACTTATGAATAATTTAACTCATCAAGTTGAAATGCTTGTGATATAATTTCATATTTGACTGCAATAAAAGACACATAAAAAATTTCAGAAATATTTAAATTAAAGACAATATTAGAAATAGATTTTGATTTAATAAACAATCATTTTAAAAAACATGAATAAGAATTTCGTTAGCACAATTACCTTAATTTTACTAGTAAATTTCTGATAATTGCGACTAACTATTTTTTTTATTATATGCTGAAAAGAAGCAAAAATGTTAATAAAACTAATGATAATATATACAGAAAATAGAATTCTAATTATGAGTGATTCTTCATTGTGTGTATGACTCTATTCAGAAAATTACTGAAAATTTGAAATTACAATTAATTACTCTTTCCTTTTTATGTGTTGTCTTTTTTAAATTGGATTTGTATTTATTTGGCATATAAATTAATACCGTATAATATGGTAAGTTGGGTTTTAATTTGGACGTTCGTTAAATTTTAAAAAATAATATCAATTAATTTAATATATTTTAATTATTAAATACAACAAATCTGTGTATCTACGAATGAAATTAATATATTATTTAAAGTAAGCTACACATTTGTTTTAGGAAACAATCTTATTTGTAAGCTTAAAATTGTAACTGTCATAGATTGATGGTATAAAAAACCCTTAAAATATTCCAAAAATAAAATAATTAAGCTCTTATGAACTTTTTGTATCTATTTTAGCTCTTCAACTGATAAATTTTATCAATTAAACTATTTGACTATTAGATTTAACTATCTATCTTGCTGACATGGCCATTAACAGTAATTGAATTAGCTATTGTGATGTTAACGTGACAATCTATGTTAATAACGATTGTTGATCTAACATTGACATGCTAACAAAAAATTAAAAATATTCAAATCCAAATGAATCTAAACAAATGAGTCTCTAAATTCATTTGAAATCAGATATCTTTTATCCATTTTCGTTTTAAACATAATTTTAAAAATTTAAAGAAAACTGGTAAAAAATTATAATATATACAAATAGTGGTTCTTGCTTTTCTTGCTATTTCGTAATAGATAAATCACATTTTCTTTTATTAGTTATTGAAGTTCTTTTTTTTTAATTCTAAACTATATTAACTATTAACTTCAATGCAAGATGTAAAGTTGCGATGTTGAAAAATGCACTTATTATTATTGTTAAAACTGAGTATACAATAGAAAAAGATATATATAATTACAAAATTATTTACTATAAATGATAAAATGTAATATTTTTAATCACATGGTGATGAGTTCGAATATCATAATCGATATTTTAGATTTTGTGCAATCCAACCTACTCATTATAAATTTATAATTTTTTTAAAAAAATTACATCTAGAATGAACCTGAACAAATGGATATCCAAAATCAAATGATCTTGGACATTCATTGGTTAATAAATCTTAAAAATATTTTATATTAATAATTAATATTTTTAAATTTTATTTTAATTTATAATTTAACATAAATATATATTATTAATAAATTTTAACATTTTATAATTCTGAAATAATTTTTTTAAATGTATTTATCATATTATACATGAAATGTATAAAAAAATCAATATATTTTAATTCGTACATACCATCAATTGTACACAAGTAAAAAACTAGTATATTATATAAAGCAAAATACATAACCATTTAAAAAAAAAACAACCTTATCTGCTCGCTTAAAACTGCGACAAGTGAATAGCCTCATTGATTGACATGTCAATCACTATAGAGGAAAGGAAAAGGTTAGGAAAATGAGCGAACAACTTACGAGTATTCTTAGTCGAGCAATAAAAAAAGGTTAGGAGGAGGGAGAAGGAGCCGCCAAATGAAGGGGGAGGAATGGAGCCCTTGGATCCTTATGTTGCTAAATCTTTTTAGTTTAAGGATGTTGTGATGAATTCAGCCTTTGGAAGGGCGAAGGAGGATATTGAACTTAGGGATGGAGATGTGAGGAAAGAGATTGTTGATGGGGTACCTTCGATCAACTTTTCGAAAATGGTGTATTCACTAATAAAGGAAAGTGTCTCAAAAACCATTGTGATTAAGCTCCTTGTGTAATGCCCCAAAATTTCTAATTTCGTTATTGTGAAAATATAATACAAATATCTGTCAGCTTTAGTGGTTATGTGTTTTGGGAGTGTTTGGGAGGTCTCAAGTTCAAGCCTTCGCTTGGGAAAATTTTGGTATTTTGAATGAATTAGGCCTTACTCGAAAATTTTGGTATTTTGAATGAATTAGGCCTTACTCTTGTTTAGTAGGCTTTTATTTGATTATTGGGTAAATTACATCAGAATGGGTCTACTGGTCTGGTGGTTAAATGGTGTGTTATTATGGTGGATGTCTTGTGTTTGAATCCTTATGTAGGCAAGGGTATTATTTTTTTTCCTCAGATTCCGGGATAGAGTTGTGTAATAGGGGGATTCTGAGTAGTGTATGTGTAGTGGGAATTAGGGGAGAAGATTAAGGGATTTTGGGGGTTATCGGGATTTTATTTTATTTTTTCCCATAACTGAATTTTGACTCTCTTTTCCAAAAAAAAAAAATTTTGCTGTCTATTCTTCTCCCTCTCCTCTTGCCGAAATTCTCTGGGTTTTTCCATCTTTCTCTTCTTTTTCTTCTTCTTCATTTTTTTCTAATCCATTTATTTTCCTTCGTTTTCGCACGCGGTTAGTGCTCGCTTAGTTTCGGTAAGTGTTTCTCTTCGTTTTTGCCATGAATATCTTAACGATGGAAGTGGTAGTATTTTTTCTTTGCGATTTGGGCGTAGGGGGAGGCTCGGACTGGTGAATTCAGTGTTCTCGTCTTAACAATAATTAAACAGAGGGTTATCGTTGGTGGTAAGTTGGGTTTTGGTTCGTTCTTGGTTGTCTATTTGCTTGTAAATCTGTTAAATTGATGTTGAGTGTCTTGATTATAGGATTTGGAGTGCTCGAGGACTGTTTTAGCATCAAACAAAACCAGGTGTGTACCCAAAACGCAAAAAATGAGATTCGACGAAAAGTCAAAATTGCTTACTGTTTGGACAGCAGCAGTATGTTAACTTTGAAAAATCACCATAAATTAAGGAAATCGAATTAGAGAATGACCAAAATATGGAATTAAATATAATTGAGTCTAGTTTCTCGTAGAAGAAACGGTGTAAGTAATGGAATTGTAAATCGTGAGATATAACAAGTTTTGTGAGACTAGATCAGAATGAATTCAGGTTCCCCTGTTCTGACTTTGGAAAATCATCAAAAATTGAAGAAAAATAATTAGGGGTTAAATTTACATGTATAAATTATTATTGAGTTAAATTTACATGTATAAATTATTATTGAGTCTACTTTCAATAGAAACAAATGGAAACATCATCCAAATTTTGTACTAAGAGATAATTAATTTTTAGCAAAAAAGGGACGAAGCTGTCAGACAGCAGAATAGGGGTAAATTTGAAGATTTTACTGTACTAATTGGTTGAACCAAAAATTTTGAAAATTTTATGGTAGAAAGGTATTTGAGTGTAGTTTCAAAACATCAAGCGGATCTTAATTCGGAATTCTTTAGCTCAAGATATAAATAATTTAGTAACAGTGACTCAAGTAGACAGCTTTGATGGAACATATAAGTAAATAGTGAAAACATATATGAATAATTAATTAGCACGGGTTAGATTAAAAATGGATCACGTGGCCAAGGCCAATTTGGGCCAAATGGGCCACATGGGCGTATGATTCCATTTTTCTAAAAAGTTTTGTAAGGTTACACGGGTCGCCCAAGTCGACTATGGACGTACTGTAGGGTCGGTAAGCTTTACTTAGACCCCTATATGTGTGATCTGTATGTTTGATTTCTATACCGAGCATGACTTATGATATCCGAATGTATGTACTATTAATTACATAATGGCATGACATATTTTGTATAATGCTTTGCATCGGGGTGGGTTGATGATATTTGGAGGAAGTGTCTGAAAGGCTATTATGCTTGTTATCTGGCAGCTTAGCTGCAACCTTCTGATTATGTGCCGCATTTCAGTACAGCATGGTGTGTAGGGATGAGTGGGTTGATTTAATCCCCACATGGTGTGTAGGGTTGGATGGAGATGGTGTGTAGAGGCTAGTGGGTAGGATTCTAATATGGGCCAAGGCCCTAATGTATTTTTGAAACTGTATCTGAATGGGCTAAGGCCCAAAATGATTCTGTGATGGGCACGGGCCCCAGACTGTATCTAACTGGATTCTGTTGATTATCTTTATGCATTTTTTCTGTGGGGATTACACACTGAGTTTTCAAAAATTCACACTTTCACTGTTTAATCTGTACAGGTAATCCCCAGACTTGACGGGTCGGTGTAGCGGAGGACTCGATGGTGGCCACACGTAAATTTTAGACTGTTTCCCTTTAATGCCTAGAATTTATTACTTATTTGAGGTTTTTGATGCATCATCTGGACTATGAACTTGTTGGCTTTAAATTTGGGACTTTATACAGTTTTTATGGTTTTTTTTAAACTGCAACTCCACAAAACACGGGTTTTTCTACAAACTAAGGTTTTTCTTAAATAGAAATGATTTTCCCTAAATTAATTGGTTACAAAAGCTTTCGCTAAGAGACAAGTTTTAAAGCAAATCAACTAGTTTTTTTCGAATTAAATAAAAGCTAGCATACTGTAACGGTTTTTAAACTCGAAAATCTTGTCTTCAAATCTCTTTCTATGTGACATCGCCAGATTCGGCCATAACGTCTAGTCCGGGTTTGGGGTGTTACACCTTGGGAGAAAGATTGGATACAATGCCCTATGGAACAAAGTGTGCTCTTTAGGGAAACTAACCATGCATTTTTAGCTAATGGACATAGAAAACGATAACTTTCTTGCAAAGTTTGAATCGGTGCAAGATTATGTTGGATTTGGTGCCCTAAGTGTAGTATTTTCGTCAATATACAGTTGTAATTTTTTCAAACAGATTGGTTAATAAAAAAATTCATTAATTATATTAATATACTTTGTATAATTTTTCTCAAATGGTTTTTGCACGCAAAGAAAAATGGAACCAAATGTTTCTCAATGTTTGTCTAATGTTTAACTAATACTAAGCGGTATAACGTGGTCAAATCGTGATACGGAAAGACAACTTGTATTAGTAGGTGAAGTTAAACATGTCCTTAGTCTAATCAGAAATGAACAAACAGATTGACATACTAATATGTCATTTATCAAATCCAATTGTAGAGATGCCTTGTCTTGGGCATTGGAGCAGATGACTCCTAGAAGATAGAGACATAAATATGACTGACAGTACATCGGACAAGACCCAAACAAAATAGATCCTAAATCCATTTATGGATTTATTCACTTGTGACATTCATAGTGTAGCATACCTAAATCCTAAGCGGATGACAAACTATGTATGTATGACTCATACACTTTAATGTAAGTAAAAGCCTGACTTCAAATAGATAAGGAACCGAAAGCTACTGCATTGGGTGTACAACTTCTATAGTATGTAGCGTCATTTACAACAATAGAATTAATGCTCCAAAACATAGGTAAATGATATCCTCTCATTGGTATTATATGGTTGATGAAAAGAAAATGTGGCCACGGGTCGTCTGTCTTTGTGATGAATGACTTGATCACCATTTGATAGTGATTGACTTTTCATGAAAGAAGATGTCATGGTTAATATGAGATAAAATAGGATCATATTGGGAGAGTGAATATTATCTCAAAGAGATCAATGATATCCTACGAGGGTAACACACTTATGACAATGTCATTGGATGAGTATTGAGTAGCTGCTTTTGTAATGGTATGTCAATGGGGAGAGCTCAGCCACGATACTATAGTGGAATGACTTCATAACTAAATGAGTTCACAATTAATAGGAGCAAAAGTAGGAACTTAATTATAAATCATTTAAGCCTCAACTACATACGTCCAATCAGTCCCTCTACTAGCTCGCTAAAACCAGAAATGAATTGCGTGTTTGAATAGAAATGAATGGGATGAATAGAAAAATAAAAATGGGAAACAATCAGGAATGATTATGGTTTTCTTTTAAATGGAGAAAAAAATCATTTGAAATTGAATGTAGGTTTTCAAATATGGAAATGAAAATGAAAATTTGCAATCCTATATAGGATTGCTTAAAAAATGATGGAAGAATAAGTTTATGTTTTTAGATTGTTTTGAAGCCCGAAAACTAAAATAAATCATTCAGTCATAGTCAACATGTTCAGTCATAGTGAACGAATTTTCTCAAAATTTTACCGGGGTAAAATCGTCAACATGAGAAAATTATTTAATATGTAAATATTAAATTTTATTTTTGAAAATATAAAAACTAAATCGAGTAGGATCATATTACAGTGTACTAGGTGAAAAAAGGCCTAGAAAGTACTCGTAATTGGACTCGATAAACTAGGATATCTTTTTTCTAGTGGAAATAAATTTTTACAACTCTACAAGGGTTTTACCTTTTCTTCCTATAAATAAATGACACTGGTAGAGTTACTAATTTTTTTGAGAGATTGTTATTCTGTTGAAAAGTAGAGAGAGTTAATCCTCAAATTTTAAATATATTTTTCCAGAATAGCAATTCTACTAGTTTCTAGTAAGAAGAGAGTATTTTTGTTTTCACCTTAATGAAGAGAAAACTTTTTCTAGTTCTGTGTTTCAATTCAATTGGTTCGAGCCCACACTCGAAGAAGTTTGTGGCATGAGAATAATGAAGAAGATCATTTGGTTGAAAGCCGAAAACAATTAACGTTCGCTAAATAGAAAACACAAGTACGAATTCGATTAAGGTTGCTATAAATATCACAAACCGGGCCAGTTTTCAAAATTTTAATTTTTTATTGTGGAAGAAAACCATTTTCAAATCGAATTTTTTCCAACAGATTATATGAACGTCCTGTCCAAGGGCCCATGGGTGATATTTGGACATTATCTGACTATTTAGCCATGGTCACCTCAATTTTTGACCTTACAATCGTTTCCTCATAATGTAGTAGCTTGGATTCGAATTCTCAAACTTCCTAGGTCCTTGTATAAGAAGAGTATTCTCTAGGCAACTGGAGAGATGATTGGTATTGTTGTTAAAATAGATCTTTAAACAGGTAAAGATTTGAGGGGCCAATTCGTGAGGTTTGCTGTGCAAGTGGATTTGTTGAAGTCCTTTGTAGCCAAAATACGGATCATTAATAAAATCTATATGGTTGAATATGAATAATTTCCAATGATATGCTGCCAATGTGGACAGTTCAATCACTTGAAAAAAGGATGCCCCCAAACACGCATGGAGGATACAACAGAGGGTGTTTGTTATAGTCCATTATCCTAGCAGGCTATTTCAACAACAGTTGGAAGCTTCAGTCTAAAAAAGGTGGAAAAAGAGAATTTTGACGAATGGATGATGGTCAATCATCGGAATTGAAGACAGCCATAGTGGAGCTCCATAGAATCTAATGCTATCTAAGGAAAGAATAGGGTTGGATCTCGTTATAATGCACCTTTTGAAATTAGAGAATGTGGTGTAGATAGTAATGCAATAATTTCAGATACTTTCAAATTTGGAAACCAAAATGATCAAATTGCTTTCCCCTCAGATGAGATCTCAGGGAATGCCCAAGGGAAGATTCTTAGCACTAGAAGGAAATAATTCGAGGTGGCTGGCATTAAAATGAATAAAGGGAAATGTTTTAAGAAAAATTCAACTCATTTAAAAACACAGAGTCAAAGAATGTCTGATGGTAGGCCACTAGTAGACAAAATGGGTTTTCGAAAGATTAGGCAAGGGGCTGGTCTAAATAATGTAATGTTCAGGCCAAGTCATGGGCGAGGAGAGTCGAAGGTTGAGGCTCAAAAAGACCAAATCCTTTTGGACAAATCCCATCATACAGTTGTGAATATCAAGGAGAACAACAACCCAAATTTTTTTACTGGTAAAGTTGGAAACCAAAGTGATGCTCTGGTAATTAAAAACCTTATCATGTCGTCCTCTCTTCTGCCTTCATTGAAAAAGGTACTGACTAAATATGCTTTGAATATTGACATTAGAGATGCAACACCTAATTTTGTTGAGTTGGATGCTTCAGTTTCCATCCAACAAGCGGTCCAAGGCATTGTGGAGCATTTTGAGTTCAACGGTAAGAATGAGGACCAACGGGTTGCAAACACTAAGGCGTTGGTTGTTGACCAGTTGGAGGTTGGGTAGAATCTGGAGGTCGATGGATTTGGGTCAGCAAGACGAAGGGATATAGTCCGTATGGATGATTCTCCATTGAAATGAGTTGGGTTTGCGAAGGTTTTATTGTTATTTGATTTTTTTCTATGGAATCAAACATTATAGGATGGAATTGCTAGTGTGTGGGACATCTTAACTTTTGTAGGTTTCTAAAGGAATACTTGAAGGAGTTTGATCCCAAAGTAGTTGTGCTTGTTGAAACTCGGATTAGTGGTAATAAGGCAGATGGACTTATTAGGAACATTAGTATGTGGTAGTCACATATGGTGGAGGTTGTTGGATTTTTTAAGGGAATTTGGGTTCTCTGGAAGGACCATGTTTACGTGGAGGTGCAGGCAAACCATTTTCAGTTTATCCATATGAGAGTTTGATTCAGAGATATGGATTAATGAGTACTCTTTACGGAGGAGTATAGGAGTCCTCCAAGAATGGTTAGGAAAGAGCTTTGGATTGGACTTTACTCCATTGCTCAAAATATGCGATGCTTATGGCTAATTGTAGGAAATTTTAATGTGATTTTAAGTAAGGAAGATAAGAAGGGAAGATCTAGGAGTTACGCAAGCAATTTCTTATTTCCAATTGGTTTGCTAGGTTTGCAAAATAAAAGATCTCGCATTTAAGGGGCCTAGTTTTACCTGGAATTGGGATCCTATCTTTGAGTGACTCGACTGTGCATTGTGTAGTTCTCAATGGGAACTGTTGGTTCTGAATACAACGGTATTTCATCTCTAGAGAATCAAGTCGAATCATTTCTACTTGTTTTGGGAATAAAGTGGTAGCAACAATTTCATGATTGTTACATTTCTTAAGTGGATGGCTTACTCATGAAAATTTTTTCACAATGGTTAGTGATAATTGGGAGAATGGTACTACTTTGTATTGGAAAAACGGGTTTGGAAAACACAGGTGAAAATAAATTTAGGAAAAAACCAGAGTTTTAAAAAACTTTCTGAAACAAGATCTTGGTTGTGATATCTAAAGTAATAAACACTCAATCAAAATTGCACCTTTTCGATTCGTCTAGGATGAACGCTTAGACCAAATAGTCTTCTCTACTATCCTTAAGCTCACGTCTGCTGAGTGTGGGCTCGCTTCGAATCAGAAAATTTTTCACAAAATTTATCAGTGGGAAAATTTTGCAAGTTCCCAAAACTTTTAGGTCAAGTAAATCAGAAAAATATCTCCAGAAATTTTCTGGAATAATCTCCTCAAAGAATTTTCTTTCTAAAACTTTCTCTTATGTGTAAATAATGACCCAAGGTTCTCTTTATATAGGGAGAGTCTAGAGAGTTCAACTATGATTAAACTTAATCATTTTAATATTAAATTAATATAATATTTATCTTGATATTTGACTAAATTTAATATTAAATCTTATTAAAATGATAGAATATTTATCTACAAGATAAATATTAAATAATTTAATATTACGATAATCACTTTAATATTAAATTAATAAAATACTATTAAGATAAGTATTAAATTAAATTAAATATTAAACTATTAAACTATTATTATTTTTGAAATAATTAATCGGAAATCAAATTCTCTAATAGAGTCCAGTAGGAGTGTAACTCTTCTACTGCTCAACCACCATCAACCAACCTTTGCAGGCCATCTGGACACAGCCGTTGCAACTGTCGATATCGTCGTGTCAGTGATGCAAGTGCAACACCCTTACGGCACCCCAAGCCGATTTGGCTGCTACCGGTTAGGTCCGGTCAAAGATGACTCGACTGGTCTAATCTAGCCACTGGTTGGATCGTCGGCCCGGTTTCACATACCAGTCCCGATTCGACCAGTTTTTGGGTCTTGGTTTTAGTTTTGGGCTCCTAAGCCCAATTTACGATCCCAAGTCTAATTTTCAAGTTCAATACCCATTGGGCCAATTATCTAACTTGAAAATTAACTTCCAAAAATATCATATTAATTCTAATTAATTTGATTTTACTTGATCAAAATTAATTTTTCTAAAAATCACTTAGATTTTCCAAATTCATTTTACAAGAGAATTATTTAATCAAATTCTCTAGTTGAACAATTCACACGACCACCTAATTTAATTTTACATCGAATAAATTGACTAAATTAAATTATTCCCAAAGCTGTAGAAATTTCTTCTAATTCAAATGCAGTCTGATCGAGTTTTTATTGAGCTAGCGAAAGGACCAATCAGACATATACAATTAGGCTTTAGTGATTGCAATTATGTCCAGAAGTATTGTTTTGATAATTCGCAATTACTTAATCATGGAGTCAATTCACAATAAGTACCATGATTGAAAACTTCTTATTGTGTACTCTTTACGAAGGCAATTCATCCAATTGCTTTGTCCAATTTCCTCGTCATGAGTGTGTTACCCTAATATGATATCCTTGATTCATTTGAGTTAAATTCATTCACTCAATACAATCCTATTTTATCTCATTGTCACCATTGTGTCTTCTTAATGATTAATATGATCACTGTCAACAAATGACTATGATAAATTGCTCGTTCGAGAATAAGCAACCCGTGGCCACTTTCCATATTTATCAATCCACACAATGCCAATGAGAAGATATCTTTAACTTTTTAATTGGCTATGAATTCCACTATTGCTAGTAAGTTCATGCCATACACAAGTCATGTACCCAACATACCGGCTATGGGCTCGATTATCTTTAAAGGATAAGCCTCCACTTATATCAAACATATGAGTTGCATACGTATGGTCAATGACTAACTCAGGATTTAGGTAAATCACACCATGAATGTCACAAGTGAATTAATTAACAAATGAATTTAGAATTAATTCATCTTGGGTCCAGACCAATGTATCATTCTACCAATGAATACATCTATGTCTCTACTCGTGGAGTGAACTGCTCCGATAGCCAAGACTAGCCATCTGCCCAATTAGAATTATAGACGATATAATAATCCTTCTCAATATTTGAATCAAATGCTCACTTTGATTCTTTTATGAGATTATGGACTCATTTAGATTATCTACAAAAGTAAGTTATCTTTCTCGCAATGTAAACGTTCTTTACAATGCCACTTATCTTCAATTTAAACTTTAGACAATCAATGAGCGACTTCAATCAGCACACAAAATATTTTCATTATCGAGCTAGCACAACAAGAAGATTTAATCAAATTAAAGCATTGAAGTTGGCAAGTGGGATTTGGTGGTATGATGAGCATAAGCTTAAGATTGAAGCTATTTCATTTTTCAACAATATTTATTGTGGATGAACCAAGTGTGGGGCGATTTCCCATCCAAAAAAGGTTTCCCATTATTTAGTAGGGTATGTTAGAAGCACTTGGGTAGAATCTTTCAATTTAGGAGGTTCATGATGCTCTCTTTGACATGACTCTTTTAAAAGCCTCAGGGGTTGATGCACTCTATGTGCAGATCTACCAGAGTTGGTGAAATGTAGTAAGGGAATCACTGGTTACTAAGGTTAAGAGTCTGTTCAAGGGTGGTCGACTTTGAGCTTTTCTTCAACAAAATGTTGCTTGTTTTAATTCCTAAAGTGGCCTCTTTGGAATTTATTACTCAATTTTGGCCAATAAATCTTTACACAATGTCATACAAGGTACTTACAAAGATTATTGTGAACTGGCTTAAACTGATTATGCCTTCTCCTGTGGCTGATAACCAGACTAGCTTTGTTGGCAACTGAAATATAATGGATAATGTGGTAAATGCTCAGAAGGTAATCCATTCAATGCGAAGCCAGAAAGGGAAGAAAGGTTGGATGGTAATAAAAATTGATATGGAGAAGGCATATGATCATTTACGATGATAATTTATCAAAGACACACTTGAAGATGCTCGGTTGCCAGAGAATATAATTCGCATCATTATTCATTGTCTCTTATCAACATCTATAAAAAAATTTGGAACTGAAGTTTCACTGAGATTTCGCTCCCTCGAGAGGTGTAAGGTAAGGTGGTCCCATATTGTTGTATCACTTTGTCTTAACTATGGAAAAACTTAGCCAAGCGATCAATTTGGTTGTCTCAAATTGAATGTCAAAACCAATACAACTAAGTTGAAGGGGTCCTAGACTTTCTCATCTCTTATTTGCAAATAACTTTATGTTGTTCAGAGAAGTGAGTAAGCAGAATGCCAAGACCATGAAATCCATTCTCCAGCAATTTTGTGTTTATTTTGAAAAATCAAAAAAAATTATCAACTAACATGGAGGATTCAATTAGAGGATTACTCAGAAATTGGGTATTTATTTGGGTATTTCGTTATTTCATAGGAGAGTTACAATGAGTACCTTTCAATTTCTGATTGATAAGGTGCAAAAGAGATTGAATGGTTTTGATGCTCAGCTTCTGTCTTTGGTAGGGAGAATGGCTTTGGCTGAATAAGTGTTGTTGGCTATTCCCGATTGCTTCATGCAATAAAAAATGATTCCTATAGGTGTTTGTGAGTAAATTGAAACAAGTTGTGATAAATTTTATGTGGGGGCTCAACTAATAGTGCAAGAAAGATGGCTCTGGTTAAATGGGATACTTGTTGTCATTCGACGAAGGTTGGGGGCCTTGGTTTAAGAAAATCCTTGCCTCCGAATATTTTGTTTCTTATAAAGCTTGCTTATTAGGTAGTAACCAAGTTGGATTCTCTTTGGGTTTGAGTTTTGCGAAGTAAGTATAAATTGGTTGATACATATCCTCAATCAATAATCAGATCTATTTGTTCTTTTGTATGATGCTCACTTTTTAACATATGGGAACGATTTAAGGATAATATTTATTGGAGCATAGGTGATGGGAAGATTATTAACTTTCTACAAGACTTTTAAATTTCAGAATTAAGGTTGCTTAGTAATCATATTTTATCCAAATCGAATGTTTTTGCAAAACTAAATGTGGCTGGTTTTGTAGATTTTGATGGTAATGGAGCTAGCCAGATTTGAGACTATGTTTCATCAGGCAGGTGTTGGAGTATATTGCCACGTGCCATCTACCCAATGACGAGTTTGGCAATGATAAGTGTTTATACGAATCGAATGTATATGGTAAGTTTTCAATAAAATTTGCACATAAAGGCCTTACTTATATTTATACTATATCAGATGATATTTTTCGGAAAGAGATTTGAGAGAATGCTTTACCCTCGAGGATCAAGCACTTATTATGGTTGGCTATGTAATATCATGTTTTTTAGTGGTGTTGGAAATAGTGGTTTTGGGACAACAATTCCAATATGTGAGGTTTTGTTTTATTATTTAATTAAGATTTATGGAATTACATTAGGTTCGTATTAAATTTTGACTAAGAAATTTTGTTGTTTGGTTAGTTAATTAAGCAAAAAGGACAAATTTGTAATAGTTGTTAAAATTACATTATTTTTGAATCATATGATTAAATTAAATAATTGGTAAAATAAAGGGGTTTTAAAATGCAAATGCTCCATTGTCATGTGATGTGGATGATTTTTAGGCTTGAAAATAAGCCAAAGTATATGTTAATTATAAAGGCATTTTAGTAATTAAATTAATATGGCTAAATAAAAACCAAAACAAAGTGAACATCATCTTCCTTAGGGCATGCTTCCACTGAAAATAGAAAAGAAATTCTTCCATTGTTGTGCTAGCAAGGTTCGATCAAGATACTCTTTGCATGTAATTCTTATGTTTTTGAGGTCGTTACAAATAGGTTCATGTAACTCGCTTTTGAAATGGTCAAAGTTTTTGAATGTTGCCATTAATGAACCCTTTTTGTTTACAATGTTAAAGCTTTAATTTAAAGTGTTGGTTGTTGGTTATAATGAAATTTTAAAGTATTTTTTGTTAGTTTTGGTTAAAGGATTATATTGACTAAATGCTAGAATTATTAAAAAAATTATGTGAATTTTTAATATATATATATATATGGACTGAATATGTTAGGGTGAAAATTCAGCTAACTTATGGTAGTTTAATAATTTGACAATTTGGAATTTTGAGGATATGGACTTAATTGTAAATAATATAAAAGTGTAGGGAAAATGTGTAATTAAAGAAAATTTAAGGGTCTTATAATTGAATTGAATCTTAAGTGATTTTGAAATTTATTAATTTAATTGAATTATGATATAGATCAAGAAATGAGTGGTAAAGACATTAACCAAGAAAAAGGGAAAATCGCAGAATAGTCCCTGTGTTTTTAACCGGAGGCGAATAGTAGGTAAGTTTATAGTATTTCAGTATGTAAATGTAATTTGTTTGTGATTTATATTACTGTTCTCTAGTTAATTGATGTATATATATATAGGTGAAATTTCTTTGGATATTTATAAAATAATGAGTGCTACATATATTTTTGCATTTATGAAATTGATAAGAGAATATTAGTAGTGTTTTTCCTAGAATCATATTAAAGATATATGTGAATGAAATGAATTTGAGTATGTGAACGGAAATGAAGAAAGTGTCGGATGCACATTAGTGCCCCTGTTTGTACTTTGGTACCCCAGTTTGCACTTCGGTGCCTTTGAATGCACATTTGTGCCCCTGAATGCACTCCGGTGCCCTTGATTGCACATTTGTGCCCCTGAATGCACTCTGGTGCCCTAAGTGCACACTTGGACCTTGTATGCACTTTAGTGCCTTGTATTGCATCATTGATGCCCCTGAAAATGGAGTATAGAATAATTGTATAGTCCGAGTTCAGTTAATTTGAAATAAATTTATATGGAGAGCTACATGGAAATGGTATATTTATAGTTGGATAAATTTCTTGAGAAGTTGTTCCTTTTGGGTATTACAATTCAGGTATAACGTATCTAGTTGAGAACCTAATTTGACATGTTATTCCTTGGAGTTCATATTTTATTTTAATCAAGTAAATTAAAGATTATACTATAATATTACTAAGCTATGTAAGCTTATGGTTTTTCTCATGTTGTTTTGTAGATAATTTGTGCTGGTCGATTGGAAGGATCAACCATAAAGCTCACACTATCCACTTAGTTTAGTAGCTTTTTGAATCTTTTGTTTGGGATTGTGGCATGTATATATGTTAAATTATGAGTTTGTGAATGTTGATAGTAAAGGATGATGATGAAGTTTGGCTGGTCTCTTTTGAATATATTTGGTAATGTTGGATTATGTAATCCTTATGTATAGAGGATAATCAAGATGTGTATTTCGTAAATGTTGTAGCATGTTAAATGTGTTAATGGGGAAATTTTAAGAATTTGAATTGATGATTGTTAATGGATGAAGTTTTAAGTTGATTGTTTTGATATAATTTAAATGTGTGTTTAGAGTTTTTTTTCTATGATTTGTATGTGTTATTGGTGTACCTTGATGGGTAAGTTTTGGCATGGAACTAGTTTGCTTTTGGGGTTAACTTGGAAGTACACGGGCTGCTACACGGCTGTGTGCCACACACGGCCTAATCACACGGCTGTGTGTTATTATATTTTTTAGGTGCAAGTTTCATACAGTCTGTCACACGAACTGAGACATGACTGTGTGTCTTAAGTTAGTGAGTTACACGGTCTATGACACGGGTTGAGACACGGTCGTGTGTCTCAAGTTAGTGAGTTACATGGTCTATGACATGGGCTGGGACACGGCGTGTGTCCCTACTTCGAATTCTCACATGACCTGGCCACATGGCCATATGACCCCTGTTTTCTAAATTTTCAAGTTTCTGATAAAATTTATGTTTTGATTCATTTTGGTCCCCAATTGCTTCCAAACAATTTTTTAGTGCCCCGTAAATTTGAATTAAGGCCCATGTGAATATTTATTTTATGCATTGATATATGTTAATAAATTATTTGAATAATTTTTCGAAATTAAGATAAATACTACTATTTGGTTCAATAACACTCCGACCCTTAATCTGGCAATAGATATGGGATACGAGTGTTACAGACTATGCATCAAAGGCTCCTTACAAATGACGAAAGGGCTAGGAGGAACCTAATTGCTAATTCAAGCAGTATCTTTTGTGGAGATAGTCAAGCAACTAGCCTGCATGTTTTACGTGATTGTTCATTTTCTATTGAAGTGTGGCGTAAGTTGGTTTCAATCAGTAGTACTTTGTGTTTCTTTGAGATGAATTTTTCTAACTAGGTAATGACCAATTTGATAGGTGAATTTGAACTAAGAATAGGTGATTTAGATTCCAATGTGATGTTTTGTAACGACCCTATAGTCAGGGGTGTCGAAAAGTGTATTTCTAGGACTTCATTCCTGTAAAGCGGACTCTAAATATTTACGAAGTTAGTTGTGTAGTTAATTAGATTTTTATAAAGTGAACTTTGTGAAATTAGAAGTTATTAAGTATAAGGACTAAATCGCGTATAAGTAGAAGTTGAATTATGATTTAAAAATAATTAAAGGGACTAAGGAAGCAATTATATATTTGTTTCTTTAAGTGGACCGCATTAATGATGATTTTATATATTTATATGTTAACTTATTATATATATGTTATATGTTTTAATTAAATGAAATAAAATTTATATGTATAAGTTATAAAATAATAATAGTTATAATAATAGAATAGTAAGTGGAAGAATGCAAACTTAAGAGAAAAAGAAGAAACAAAAGAAATAAAATAAAATAAAGAAAGGAATGAAGGAAAGCGTGCAGCCATAAAGGGTTCAGAACTTGAAGTTCAATTGGTTATTCAATTTAGTCTATTTTCTTGTAATTTTTATATTTTTGGAATCTCGGTGTTAAGTACTACCCGACGCATGTTGAAATTTTAGCATTGACTAAGATTTTAAACGTTGTTAATGTTGAATAGTTTTAGTATTAGAGATTAATTGATAGATTTTTAAGCTAGATATAGAAAATGATTAAATTGTAGAAAAAATTATAAATTTGAGTAATATGGACTAAATTGTGGTAAATTGAAAATTTAGGGGTTTAGTTGAAAATAAGGAGCTAAATTTAGCTTCAAGTGAAATTAGTATAAAAATATAAGATTAAATGTGAAGAATAAAAATTAGTCTCGGTTTAGGGACTAAATTGGAATTTAAGTAAATATTGAGTAAAAATTGAAACATTCAATGCGAAATTGAGTTGTGTTGCATTGATGTATTTTAATTGTTTTAATTTCGTAGCTAACATCGTACCGAAATCCTCGACTAAAAAGGGGAAGAATAAAATCAACGTCAAATAGCTCGGAATCCATGATTTGTATTTCTATAATCGAACCTAGTTGTTAATTGTTGTATTTTGATTTAATGCATATGGTAAGTGGTTGAGGTGAGTATTTTAACACTTTGATAGTGAATTGAAATTATAGTTGATTGAAATGGATTGAATTGGTATATACATTATGAATGTATTGATTATTTGAATTGAAATGAATATATTTATAACAGTGATAATGTGCAAATTTGATAATTGAATATTAGCAGTATTTAAAAAGTGAAATGAAACTCTATTAACTGTATTGGACTGAGCCAGATATAGATAGCATGCCATAGGATAGGAAGAGTTCAGGGATTTATTCGGTTTAACCAATGAGACACTGGGTGTCAATTTATATAGCGCTTGACGCAGTTATTACTTCGTATTTATCTGATAAGGCACTGGGTACCAAACTGGTGTGTTGGTTGGATTTGGGTATCCGTCCGAGTCCGAGTTGTGTTAAGAGGTGTAAATAAATAATAAAGTTTTATAATTGATATTAAAATGGCATGGTATGTGAAATGGAAATGAGATAGTGGACTAAAAATGAAATGTGAAATATGTTGTGAACAAATGGTATAAATGAGTTATGTACTCATGAATTGACTATGAAATGGATAATGCCATTGTTTAAATGAAATGTGGATTGATATGTGAAAAGCTATTTATATAGCAAGTGATGTGAATTGAGATATTTGTTAAACAAATAAAATATGATAGCATGTGAAAATTGAATATGGTATGAAATGATATGGTAATATGCATGAAATTGAAATGATGGTATATGGCAATTGTAAGCTTAAAGAATAGTATGTTCATATAATTCAAATTATACATTCTTGTATCATTATGTCTTTAATTGTTTGGATTATAGAAATATCACTGAGTTTTACTCAGCGTACGGTTTAATTTTCGATACGCAGGTTAGGTACTTCTCTTTTGATCGTCGACTCAGTATCCAATAATGATCCCGATCTCAAATGTGATAAAGTTTTCCTTTGTGATGGCATCTACCGAGGAGGTCTTAGTTAATAGTTATTTTGTGAATGGATTATAATGGAGTTATAATTATAATGTTGGTTTGAATATATATAGTATATGTTTTTGTTTGGGTACACAATTTGGCATGTTGATTTGAATAAAGACTTGTTAGGTGTTTGTGAATTGAAGTTTTATGATTTAGGTAGATATAAGCTAGGCCAAATTGATTTATTTTGGCATGTTTAAAACTTTGATTTGAATGATGCATGGATGATATGTTTTGATGATATAACTTGTGGTACTAATGAGGGTACATTGGTTAGGCACCTACGATGATTGTTTTAGCATGTTTTGAGTATGTTTGATTGTGTTTTGAATAGGTTAAACGAATGATTTTTGAGTTTTTTAATGCCCAAGCAAGTAGGAAATGGTAAACTTGTTGTTTAAGGTGTATTTTAGGTCCACATGGGAGTGTGACTTGGCCGTGTGAGACACACGGATGGGCGACACGACCGTGCGTCATCTGTGGGGTACTTGGGAAGTAAGTCAGTTAGTACCAGCCTGCACACAAGCGTTGACCTAATTCAGAGTGTAACACCCCGAACCGAGTCCGACACCGGAGTCGAACACGAGGTGTTAACAGACTTAAGCCCTTATAAAAATATTTCTCAGACACTGCAATCTACGTACTAGTCACTTTAAAAATCATATCTTAGTTTCAGAACTCGGAATCCAGTTCCGTAAATTTTCCCTGAAACTAGACTCATATGCCCATCTACATATTTTTTTCTAGAATTTTTGGTTGGGCCAATTAGTACAGTTTATTAGTCAAAGTCTCCCATGTTACAGGGATCGACTACCCTGACCTTTGCGCATTACGACTTAGATATCTCCCTGTACAGGGCTCCAATACTGATTCCGTTTGTTTCTATAGAAACTAGACTCAGAGAGGAATCTATACATATATGGTATAACTCCTAATTATCTCTGGTTAATTTATAATGAATTTACAAAGTCGGAACAGGAAATCCAGAAACCGTTCTAGCCCTGTCTCACGAGAACCTGAATATCTCTTAACATACTGTCCGTATGATTGTTTCGTTACTTTCCTATGAAAGTAGATTCATCAAGGTTTGTTTACATAATTTATTCACTATTTAATTCCTTCCTACTATTTTTAGTGATTTTCCAAATCTACATCACTGCTGCTGTCAGCATCTGCCTTTAAGGTAGACTTTACCTATTTCATGGTTTCCATGATTCAACTAGCCCTTTTTGCATAAATAGCACAATTTATGAAAGTGATTAACCATCCCCATGGCCAATCCTTGTCAAGCATATCCACACCAAATGATTATAACAATATACTCAAACACATATAAGCCATTTTCGCATGGCTATCCAAAATTTATACAAGTCCAAAGGGTCCATGACCCACAACAAACGGGTAGTCCTATACATGCCATTTCGAAGTTCAACCAAAATTGTACCAAAAGGGGGCTTTGATAGTGTGGGCGACTTTGACCTCAAGATCCCGAGTCCGATAGCTGGAGAACCAAATCTATAAAACAGAGGAGCAATGAAACGGAGTAAGCAATTTATGCTTAGTAAGTTTTGAGCAAGGAATTCCAGCACAACAAAAGTATAGCATTCATATAGCTAAACGGATAATTTCATATGCAAAATTTACGATATCGTACTTGTTACATTATCAAC